>NC_068359.1:89052352-89264234 GCF_020536995.1 Dreissena polymorpha
AATAAATTTCAAAGTGTAAAAAACACATTTTGTAAGTAAAAATAATTAAATATTACTTAAATAGAAGACTTGTATAGCATGTTTTAGCTCAAAGAAGCAAATCTTTAACAAAAAGGGTACTTGAGTTTGCGAAATGTCGGTTTCGTAAGGATTTCTTGGTGGTCTTTAAGAACAGACGATGTTTTCCGACGGCCGGACAAGCCATGCATTCAGGATAGGGGGGTCAAACACAAACGTAAATATTACCCGACATTTTGAAAATATTCACAAAGGTTTGTTTTAGTGTCATAAAACGGGTTTATTATAATCATCATCATCTGTTTCATTAAAATGATCTTCAGAAAGAACAATGTTTATGTAATGTATTTTTTTTTTGGAAGGCTAAATGTTCCGAAGACCATGGATATCACTATAAGACTTAAGATTTAATATGGACTATTAGTATTTTTACTGTATTGTTTGTTTTGTAAACAACATAATTTTTTCAATGGAAGCTTCTGAGCACATTAATGATGAACAAAGGCAAGTAAAAAACGAAAAAATGCAAAAATTATGTAAACGGTTGCACTAAAAGAAAACGGCTTGGCCTGGCGGCCATGTTTTAAAGCGTACGGGGACCATTATTTAACTCAGTTAAGGTCCCGTAAATAGAACCGTTATGAGCATGTTTCATTAAGATTGGACAAACACGTGACTTTAAGAGTGTTGGAAAGGTTCATTTATTTTATACGGATAACTGCCACACACCCTAGGGTTTTGTTTTGAAACGGACGAGACATATTTTGAAATTAGGCAATTATATCAATTTGTCCTAACAAAGTTTCAGGACTATTGAACTAGCTGTAAGTGTATACAATGCTTTATCATAGCATTAAAGTTATAAGTAACAATGCCCCGCCCCTGAAAGCCAAGTTTATTTTCACGGATCATAATCATTTTTGATTAATTCCAAGATATAAAAAATCATTTGTTTAGCAAGTGTCCTCATAATTGGACATAATGGTTTTGAACGGATAAACCATATTTAAATAAGACGGTAATTGGATTTAAATTGGAAATTTAAGCATAGCTTTTAGAAAATCAATGTTTTCCGAGTTCAAGGTCGTTGACTGACACAAATGTCTGTGAAAACGGATGAACAGTTAAATGTCACACTTAACGATGAATATTTAATGTAAACTAAAACACAATTGTGAATATTTACAGTTGCGCCTGCAAATAAGGATTGGAATCTTTGATTGATTCGCTCATCCATGTTAACGGAGACGTTTGAAGCTGCTGTCACGGTGGGAGTCCAAGTAGATGGCAGATTTGATACGTGGACATGTACAAACTTTATGCAAGTAAAAGACCTGAAGAATTTTCGAATCTTGAAGATCAATTTTATTGCCCCTAGTTTTCGCTTAAACTTGATCTTAAAAACTTTTAAAGTGAAAAATAATTTAAAAAATATATATGTATATTGGCTCTTTTTAGTTTCCCATGTTTAATCACATGAAATCCCTAAACATATGTTCATTATTGTTCAACTTTTGTTATTATAATCATGTATTCACTGCAACTATTTTTTAATAAATAACAGTATATGTGTTTTGAAATCTATAATAGGGATACATATTCTAAGAAATGTTTAGTAGCGTTAAAATTAAACTTAAGATATTTTTCATTCCCTTTTTTAATGGATAGTTTTATTTGTTAAGACGAATTAAAAATTTTTATATTTCTTACACTTTATACAGATTTTATTGAGACGCCGGTACCAGCCCAATCAGAAAAATATGTGTCAAAATCCTAAAAACGGAAAAAGTCTTGATACTTGGAAATTGGTGTAATTTATTTTTTGCTCCCAAAGACTTAAATATTGTTAACTAAGTGTTGCCAAGTTGTCAATATTATATTTACTTAGGTTCAAGCCAAAGAGCTGCATGGGGAAACCATCGAAATGTTACATTTTATTTATTTAGAAAAAATAATACAAATTTAACCTTATTGTTTTACAGCAATTGCGACAATTGTAGTTTTTTTATTTGAAAATGCCGTTTTCTGGTACTTTAAAAAGAAAGATAGCTTAATGGCTGGATATTGTGATCATGGTAAACTGATAATTATTGCAGGTATATTTAATAGTTATTTCAAAGCCATTAAATGTAAAAGCAGTTCTGTAGTTCAATGGTGAACAACCTGTTTTCATAAAGATAGGGATATCTGAAGTCTCAGCAGCAATCTTACAATCGACTTTGCAATAAGACAGTTTAATAAAATATTTGATTAATTGGTGTCTGTTTTAGACATAATTACCTCAAATTATAAATCTCAGTCTTAATCCAAATGACACACAATTATTCAACCACAATGTGTTCAACAAGGCCTTTGGCGATGTACCACCCAGCATTCCACGGTCATATAGTATATAAATATCCTCGTCACTTATGGAATCTGTGGCATTTGGTTTGGTTGCCCTTTTCCATTTTTAGAGTTCTTTGGTTTGCCTTTAAAGCATCCCTTGTAGGCTGAAAGGGATTTGCATTGTTTACTTGCAAAATTTGTACAGGATATTTGTTGCGTTTGAGTTTTCGGTCGATGCTTGATATCATGTTCCTTATTGTACTTGGTTCATATGCAGAACCATCACATTTTCTAACTGAAAGCAGATAATTTGCCAAGTATTCATCCAACATATCCGGACCTATGTCATTTATTTCCCTTTTTTCCTTTTTGTTTTCAATAAGAATATGTTGAACCTGTTTACATCAATCATTGTGCTCTTTATAGTATTCTTAATGAATGGAAAACAAAAGTATTTAGTATGACCATAAATAAAATATATTTTTTTATGATACTAATCCTTTGGCCTTACCACATTCACCTAAATTTAATAAACTAAATCTCTGCAAATTGATTAAAGACTTAAAATCTAAATTCGTCATAGTTCCTGCAGATAAGGCTGCTAATAATGTTATAATAATATGACGAGTGTTTTATGTTCAAACTATTACACAAGAACTTTCACAAACTACAACATATTGTGATTACAATACGCAACCTAATGAAATTATTGCCGACCATATAACCGAATGCAAAAAATTAAATGTTATAGTCAATAATACTGACAAGAAATTGCCATCACTTTACTGGATACCTACATTACATAAAACGCCATATAAAAGTCGTTTTATCGCTAATTCAGTGTATTGTACCTCCAAGCAATTATCAGTGTATCTTACATCTGCATAGAGTGCTATTAGATATCATATAGCTAAATATTGTAATAAAGTATATGAAAATAGTAATATTAACCTATTTTTGTCAATACAAAACTCCTTAGAAGTAATTGATAAAATTGAAAAGAAAACATATAAGTAAGTACTTATGATTTTTATACGCTATATACAACGCTTCCTTACGCTTTAATAAAATCAAAACTTGTTTCTTTGTTTTAAAAAACTTTTGCTAGAAAGAAGTGTTCATATCTAGCTTTAAACACTAAAACAGCTTTTTTTACTAATCAGATATTAGATAATTACAACATTTGGACTTGTCTTGACTTGTGTGCAGCACTTACTTTTCGTCGGGATAACTTGTTCGTTGAATTTAATGGTAAAATACTTCAACAAATTATCGGCGTTCCTATGGGTACTAATTGTGCGCAACTTATAGCTGATCTTTTTTATATTTTTATGAAAGCGATTTTATGTTAGAATTATCTCACACTAAACAACTAGATTTGATTCAATGTTTTAACCTTACTAGCAGATACATTGATGACATACTTAATTTAGATAACTTATTCTTTGAACAATATATTCACAAAATCTTACCGAATAAACTAGTCTTAAATAAATCGTGTTAATCCAATACAGACGCTACGTATTTAGACTTAAATCTTACTATTAATAATAATATGATCAAAACTAGTGTATACAACAAACGGGACGACTTTAACTTTGAAATAGTGAATTGTCCATTCCTAGATGGCAACATCCCTAAAGGTCCATCCTATGGTATTTACATTTCGCAGTTGGTACGTTATGCCAGAGTATGTGCATGTATTTAACATTTTAATGATCGTAATCGCATATTAACAAAGAAATTGCTTAAACACGGATTTCTGTATCATAACCTTAGAAATAAATTCGCTAAATTTCACTCAAAGTATGGTGATTTAATTTCTAAATATAATGTTTCTTTAAAATAGTATTTAACTTATGGACTTTCACACCCATCATTTTATGGAGATGTTTTGAGGCGTGTTCGCAAATTAAAATATCTTAAAGGAAATATTAATAATAAAGTTTTCAATTTAATAAACTCATTTGTATCAAAAGGATATGATGTTAACGTACTTAAAAACACGTGCTTATTAGTGTTCGATTCACTATATCTTTCTTCTCTTAAAATTAAGAATCATTAATGGTATTACCATTTTATACGTTTGATTCTTAAATATTTAATCATCGCAGCTGGTTTCATTGGTTATTCAATTTTACAGTACCACCCCTTTAATATTTTTATTTTTATGTTACAGTACTGCCCCTGGATTTTGTTCACGTCATCGTGTCTTCGCTTGTCAATTACGTCATATGATACTCTCTCTCTGTTCCTGGCTACATTGATTTTTATGACGTCATCGCTTTTATAATGCTTCATACCACATACTTTAACTTTTTAAATCTACATGCATAGGTCAGTTAGTTTAAAACGTTCAATTTTAATTATATTTTCTCTCTAACAGGCGTTTCTTATTTGATTTATTTTTTGCAGTCACATAAACAACCAAGCTATGCAATATGGATCTTTTACACCCATTATTGCTACTTCTTCCTGTATGTGCGCGATGATGATCTGAAATATTAACTTCATGACGCTATATTCTAAAATCTTTTTCTATAAAGAAGGAATGTAGTTGATACTTATTCGTAGTTTTATTTCATCGTTCCTCAAAAAGTTGTAAATCTGTTGCTCTGGTATCTTACCTACTATTGAGTAATTAAATGGTAATTAAATTGAATGCGTTTTAATTCCCTTTTATTATTGTTTAATTTCAGTTACAATGCTATGAGGTCAAATTTTATTTACACGTAAATGTATCATGAATATTGCTGGGCCAAGTGTGAGGTTGAGCGCTCTATAACCGGTTTAAACCCCCAATGCTTTGCATTGACCGTTGTTCCAAGGCGGTGACCCCAGCTTTATTCTTGTATGTGTTTATGTTGTTTTGTATTGTGCTGTTTTGTGCTGTTGGACTGTTTGGGCAATCGGTAACTTGCCTTAAATAAAGGACCAACTAATTGTTTATAATAATAATTCAATACTGCTCCAGCAGCTGGAGTTTCACTTCTTTATATTGTTTTCCGCTTGTCATATTTGTTTCACTTCTTAATTTGTTAGTTGTTTAAAAACAGTCCTTTCGCATTGGGGATTGAGGGCTTGTTAACTGGAGAGGAATTTATCTGATCAATTTTGGATGGCTCATGGCAGTCAAAGTCATTAAAAGCAAAGCCATACATAGTTTGAAAATCAGATAGACTTATTTCAGTGACACTTGTTTTCAAGTTTTCAACATTTTTAGTTTTTACAAATCAATTCGCGATAACTTCGCGTGTACATTTTGTAAAAGGTCAAATATTATAACGTGTTAATCGGCGCGTAGGAATAAGTACTTACGGTTAGATCGTGATCACTTGAGGTACTGCTGGAGATCAACTTGTTTTTTCCGATCCAGCTTTATTTGAGCAATGTTTGCAACAGAGGTAGGATAAAACCCTTAAAAGGTCAAGTTAAAGGTCGCCGTGGTAAAATGCAATATACTCTCAATCAAAGGCACAATAATTAAATACATATTAAAAATTAACCACTTACTTTAGTCAGCAGACACGGAGGAGTGTGTTTTCCGGCAGCAATAGGGAAAGAAAACTTGTTGTCGAAGTGTTTGCAGTTCGTCATAAAACTGATAATTCCGTTAAAGTCTGTATCTTGAACTGAACACTTTCCAGTATATCCATCTGGAGGTAAATACGCCTTGGCAATTTCCCAAGGATTTTGAGCCCATTGCTCTGCCCTTGTATTTTTCCAAGAAGGATTCGAAAATTTATGCAGGGTTTTAATTTCATCGAGAACTTTATTACACACGTGAGTAGGACACGGTCGAGGTTGCTTTGCTATAGAATCATGCATGCCCGTACATGAGCTGTTTGCGCCTCGTTTATTGCATAATCCTAGTGTAGGGCATTTCAGCAAGTTTGCGGTGCAACAACCGTTGCACATAGCTGGTGCCTGACCACTTGACCACACAGCGTTGTATATATTGGCATGTACAGTTTTAGCCTCATTCTCCGCGAACTGATGTAAGCCTGACTTTGCAATATCCACTGCCAACCATGCCTTAAGCCAGTTTGTCCTTTCTTTATCAGTGCAAACATCGGCCAGACTCGACATTATGATTTAAGTCTATAACTCAGACGGCCATCATACGTTTTATAACGGACCCTGCTTTGGCTCGAGCATCATCTATTAAATACAAACACCAATTCGCTGAGTTACCCAGTATATTATTTTTAATTTAAGCATATTGCATTATGTGTTGAGCGTATGGCAATTAAGAATTGCCGGAAAGCATTAAACACAAGCGGTTTGTAAGAAAATGTTTATAAAACAAAAATGCAATTAACAATACGAATTTTAAAATATATTAAAATAATATTTAAATCATGTAAGCAAGTTATTTGTTCGGAACAAACTTAAAATCTGTTGATAAATTTATGAGTACACAGAGTTCAACAATAAGGCTGGTCCAAACAAAATTGTCTAGTTAGAGCAATGGTCTGGCTAGTTAATCTGCATGAAGCTAGTTCGACTGGTCGTCCTGAAAAAGCTTTATATACTTTTTCATATCAAATCGGCTCAGAAAATCTGAAAATTATAATCTATAATAAACAACGAGTAATTTTCTTCATTCTACGCTTTTATTAGATGCCAATAAGAGCGTCCCAAAATAATTGCATTGTTAGAATTTGTAAAATTGACATGAATATTATAATGAATAATATTATTAATAACCGTCTTCTGACGAGTCAGTGTTGTTCATTTTAGAGCATGTGTGTATGATATCTATCAGAAAGCATTATCGTCCATGTAAACGTTCTTCGTAGCAGACGAGATAACATAATTTAAACAGTAATGTTCAAATTCGGATTTTCCTCCGACATCATCAGTAAATAAAGGTGCATTGCATTGTACAAAATGACAACACTTATAAATATAAAGAGACATGAAAACGTCAATTTATTCATAATGGAAGGTTGAGTTTCCTTGGCTCATAATTAAAAAACAAACGTGTTGTATACCACGCAAGGAAAACAAAAAGATCAGCCGGTTTGTCGAGAGAAGAGATAATTGTAGAACTTATGCTCTTAAATGTCACACTGTGTGTACACAGCATGAGAGACATATGCAAAAATATGCAGCCATTACATAATTAGTAAGTAACTGTTTTATGACACACACTTGCGATGTTACTATGGATGCTTGTTCGTCGTACACGTTGTTGTTGGCCCCATGGATGTAACCATAAGAAAACCTAACAAAGAGCCACATTATTGATTACTTGTATGTTGAAAATTCAGCATAGTTCATTGCAAAGGTAAAAGCATGTAAACCTTTCTTCACTCGTAGGATAAATTTAAGTACACAATCACACTTACATAGTATACTCTATTTACATGCCTAACAGTTATTGTAAAAACCAGGCATGTACACGTTGTGTGATATAAATTTACGACGACTCTAAGAGCTTCAGTTAGTGTCTGATGCCATGGACGAAACAATGGTACAACCATTAAATATGTCAGGTAACACATTTATTCAATATTTCAGTCGTTGTTTAGACATTCTTATGAGTACATATACAACCCTTGTTGCACACTTTGAGAACACAAGCGAATGTAGAACGGGATCAACCAAGGTTTAAGACAGAGCACATTTTCTTTATGGATTTTTTCAAAGCCATTATGTCAATCTTAAGTGACCTGTAACTGTGCTTCAAAAGGATGATTGTGATTTGGCAGCAGCATCAGAGGCACTAAAACAGCATGAACCAGCAGGCTTAAGACTCTTGGCTCTACACCACCGCACATGGGCAACCATGTAGTCTTTGATAAACACTGTCACCGAGGGACACATTTACAAGGGAGTCCAATTGAAAGCCCCAATAATAATACAGAAACATTTTCGCAAAAACCAAGATTCATCGATCGACCTGGTTATCCAATGATATCCTAAATTGTATGGAAACTTTCTATATGATGTTTTTTCCCGGTCACTGATGCTGAGAGAGTGGTGTGTAGGGAGAAAAATTATAACAAACTATGAAGTTCTGACAAAATTAAAAGATAGGGCTAGGAGCAGAACGCAGTTACCGACACACATTTTTCAGAAATAATGTAACCGTACCCATAACAAAACATACCAGAAACTAGCACATTTATAGAATTACATACGACTCATTGTATTCAAAATTTGATATGAAACGCATATTTATTGTTTAGTTATGCTGTAAATGTACCATTCTATCCATTTAAGATTTACAGTTATAGAACATACACGATTTAAATTCGTTTCCAAAATATAACAATTAAAACTATCATAAATTGTATAAACCGATATGCACATACACTTTATTCTGACATCGAAAGAAGTATCATATTGTTAATTGTAATGTATATTTTTTATTATTACAAAAGTCATACTATACAAGCATTACGTTACATACCTGAGGTCGTACATTTAGAATAGGTGTTTAGCGATGCTCGTCTAGATGAAGAAAGGTCTGTATAAACACACAGTTATGCTTTATCTTTATAAACATTTACGTTTAACACTCGCGTCATATAAAAAGTTACATGTAAACAACCCAAAGCTTTATCAATACGAACACTCTCTGATCGACATTTGAACTGATAACATGAAACTTGTATTGTGTAGGCCAGCTACACATGCGCACACTGAGAGATAATACTAGACTGTTTATCTGCAAACAGAAATATGATAATGACACTCGTGTGTTTGGTCATTGTCGACATGTGATAAAAATACGTCATTTGATCGGTCGCTTGATAAGACGGTTTATTCTCACCATATTTACAGATATGATTCATACATTGGTGTCTTCAATAGATTTATTAATAGAACGCTATGCATGAACGCATTAATACAATTAGAATTGTATTGACACAAATCTGTTTCATGAATTTTGTTCCTGCATAAAACGGGTACACTGCATTGTATCGATGAGCTAGTTGTACACTTGACTAGAAACTTACATTGTGATTTTGAAATATAAGACTCTAATGGGCTAATATTTGTGTGTATTTTGATTGAAAAAAAGTTCACGGGTTTTTATCCGTTACGTATTACGATCAAAGTCGTTTGTTCTTTAAAGCAGGAATTTTTTTTCTCTGGGCATGTCGAATATGGCCACTTTTGACGGCTATCTGAATACCTTTGATCTTCTCGCATGGTCGGCTAATGCCGTATCACTTTACTCTTAAAATGTCACGAATGGTCTGATCGCAAGATCGCCTTACTTATCTCCACCACAGAGTAGCTAACTATTACATCACAATTAATGTAGGCTTTAGCCAAAAGCATTGACTTTAAGTGAAGTACTAATATATTCCACGCCCGGTCGGCTACGACCATCATACTAGTAGATTGAAATATTAATAACTCGAAATGTATCTCTTTAAATGTCAACACAATTCTCAACGTCAGGTCGGATATGATCTTAGTTACAGGTCAGATATGGCCATAGTACAAACAGAACATTTGATCTCCACGCCAGGTCGCCAATGGGAATTGTACTTTGCTTTTAAAATTACAACACTGTGCTCTGCGGCTAAATTAGATGGCTGGTTGTATTACAAAGTTGAAAGCGAATCACGTTCGAGTATGCCCACATCAGGTGAATATTTAACATATTTAGAATATTTAAATGGCGCCATTTCTATCAACATCTTGTTGCATATGGAACTAGAGGTAAGCGTTGCCCAAGCAAAAATAAGATGAGAATGAATCGATTTGGTACCGATTGAAATCACATGCAAATGAGCTAATGAATCGAAAATCAATCGTTAACAAATCGTGCTAATAAATCGGGATAAAATCAACTAAATAATGAATCGTTATTAAATCAGGTCTATTGAATTGGTACCAAATCGCTAACAAATCGTAAATAAATCGGTATCAACACGTAAACAAATCAATACCAAATCAATCTAATGAATCGGTATCAAATCTGTCTAATGAATCGGTACCAAATTAGTGCAATGAATCGGTTTCAAATCGGACTAATGAATCGGTACCAAATCGGACTAATGAATCGGTACAAAATTGAATTTTAACAGTGCATATAAATATACATATTTTAATATTAAAATCATTCCTTAAATTCTATTATATGCTGATTAATGCACATGCGACAGATTCATTCATTCATTCATTCATTCATGTATTGTACATATGTGGCCCAAATACAATATGCAATCTAAATACAACATGTGTGTGCACCTGACAAGTGTCACCATACAACCATATTTACTAAACAATTACTAAACAAAATACAATTTGAATTGTTCCTATTATATATTTATTATAAACTTGACAAAAGTCGCATATCCGCAAAACATTCTGAACCGTGACAGACTATATGTCAAATTAATTAAAGATAAAACAAAGAGAAATGCTTGTCATTTTACGAAACAATAGATAGTCTCAAGGCACAAGCAATATTGTTACTATCAAAAGGAACATTACAAACATCATGCTCAATTTATATACAATATTATTATGTGCATTCGTGCGAACAATCAAATATTAGCAATAAAATGAAAATGTTTAGTTCCGTGATTTCTTCATCATTTAGATTGTACTCTTTATCTCAAAACTTCTATTTATACAGTCCATTAAATACTTGAAAACATTTTTATCCGTTTTGTTCCATAGTTTATTGCATATGATGTGTATTTCTTTCCAGAAGACAAATCTCAATGGGTGTCATCCGTTGCGGCATTTTCCTCCGAAACAATAGGGTATTTAAGACAAATGCGAACAATTTTCCACCTTAAGTGTTTATATTTATTGCATTGATCAGCAAGCTGTCGAACCCCTTTAGGTTTTACTTCTACTTCCATACGCACATAAAACAAGCGGGTCACTATTGCTCTATAGCGCCCACCAAATTATTCAAAAATCACTAATTGTCGAAGACTTGACTTGGTGACCAAAAATTTAACCCCAATTGAGCTAGATTGAAATATGGCATTGACTTTGTCACTATAAATAGTCTGAACTTGTTGCATCAAGGTGTTATAAAGTTTTGTTTAGGGTGGCTATATGAGTTTTCTTCTATTTGACTTGGTAACCTAGATTTTACAAACACTTTATCCGGATTAGAACTTGACCCAGATATTGTCAAAATAAACATTATTGTCAAGTAACATCAAGATTGAGTAACAAAATAATAGTAAAATATAAATGGTTTCCAACATTTAACCTGGTGACTTTGAAAAAATAACCATAATGATCGAGATACAAACATATGTTATATATATATATATATATATATATATATATATATATATATATATATATATATATATATATATATATCTGTGTGTGTGTGTATATATATATATTAGATAAACAGTCAGACAAAGTTTCATCAAAATCGAGTCACATGTGTGGCCTCTAGATTGGGAACTATTTTTTGCTGCGATTTTACCTCGTGTCCTTTTCTTTAAACGCACGTAAACCGGATTTACATTTGTCAAAGATATAGTAAGGATACACATTCTGACCATGCTTCATCAATATTAAGTCATAAATGTGGCATGTAGACTGGTTACACATTTTCTATACGATATTTTGTAGTGACCTTGTTTTCTGACGCACGAGACCTTGATTAAAATCGGCCTTGATATTTTGAAGATGAACTGTCTGACCAAGTTTCATGAACATTGAGTCATAAACGCGCCCTATCCAGTTTAACGATTTAAACTATGTCGACACACGACGCACACGATTCAAGACATCGGACTCTGGACCTTGGGTGACATCAATAGCTACAAAATAAGGTTAGCTAAGCTTATAGTACAATGAAATCGCATGTTTAATATCTTACTGACTTTAACAAATAAGTGTGTGTGATTTGTTTGGCATTATCGTCCCATAAGTAAATTAAATAGTAATACATTATAGGATGGACACCAGGATTGGTTTATAATAGATGTATTTACCATCATTAATGGAGCCGTTCATGGTTTGAATAATCTTAATTTAGAGTAAGAAACCACCACTAAGCAAACTACACCTACAATTTCTAAGGTGGTTGTGTGACACAAAGCAATTATAGAAAGCTTTCCGGCACGAATTGCTAAGTCGATTGTCATTAGAATCTTTCCAAATTAAAGGTATTCCACAAAAATATTGCATGAAATCGATGGTATAAACAATAATTAGTTATAGTTGCAGATTAATTTAATGAGGTTCGATTGCACGGTTGTATAAGGGGGGCAAACACAACATTTTACTTAACTGTATGAATTACGTTCGCAAGCGGTATTTATTACGTGCTTCTGTGTTTATTCTTAAGTAGACACGCGGTAGTATCACAACGAAATACAAAATGTCTTTTGCGGACACGTGCTAGCGACATTTATTAGGTACGCACGCGACAATATTTTACATTGGTATGCGGACGGGACGCGATAGCCAGAACATACTCACGTGATAGCTGAGTGATCGCGCGTCCACTTCATAAGTAGGTTATACTCATCGTCCGCGCACGTAACAGAAAACGCAAATAAAATATTTCTTGGTTCATGTTTTTTTCAATTTATACGGCTATACGATTGTCATAAACTCATAGTGTTGTTCTGTTTTGGTCTAATCATAGAGGTGAGGCGATTTCGATTCGAGACATTAATGGCGGTGTTCCCTGGAAGCAGGTTGTCACGGATTGTCAGCCATATATAGAGGTACTATTTCGGGGACTGATTAAAGACAATATATTCAACATATTTAATACATAATGATATAATGGCTATTGCAATGTGTACACATATTTAATATAAGCAGTGTAAAAACTTTAAGCTTTTGTAAATTTTAAATTTTATGTTACTGTAAACAAAATAATGCTTGTTGGGTTCAGTTATGTAAACTGCGAGTGTCATTTGAATGTACAGTTTACATTTGTGGATAAACAACATATTTATGCATATTTTGTAAATAAAAGCATATATAATTCATTCTTTCCAAACCGATACGATATATTGTATAAATATAACATGTCTGACAGGGTAACAGTAAATTTGTCAACTTGAGGAAATACTGTCAACCGAGGCGAAGTTGACAAATTTACTGTCACCCTGTCAGACATGTAATATTTATTTTATTATACCGAACAAACAATTCAAACAGGAACAATTTATATGAAACATGAACAATTTTAATATTCAATAATTGTATTAAATTTCAGCAATGAACAACCATTAATAAGTCGAGTGGTTCAGATTGTCGGGCCGAGCAAAATGAGCTTCGCTTTATTCGGCACCGGCCTAGTAATCGATTTATCCCATCAATTTTCTTAGTCGTCAATTATTTCTTTAAAAATATATTAGCGAACCAGCTTTCCGTATTTTATGTTCATCGCTTGATTATGCAATTAATGACGTACTTGTGTGACGTCATTTCGGTTACGAAACATTTTGGGACAACAATATGGACATCATGGTTGTTTAACAGTAAAATATTTGTTTAAAGCATCGAACGAATCCAAAACGTATTTTGGATAGTGTCTTTGTCATGCATAATACCTTAAGAACAGACACTGGAATTGTATAGCGTTGTAACTTTATTGTTATTAGCATTGGATTAAAGTTGACATTGAGGTAAACGTGTCGTTTATACTAAATTGATTTTTTTTATGACTCCTGTCACAGCTTAAATAATGGCATTATTCTATTCTACATCACAGTTTCAGCTGCAATCGATATTTTAATTATCCAAATACAACGGAAATGCAAAACTGCGTACTGCGCATGCGCGAATGGGACTATAATTTTTTACCATTCCGCACGTGATTGCTTAGGTAGCGGGCGACAGTATTTTTGGATATCACATTTTTTCCCGCTGGTGCCACGTGAGTGCTAAGGTAGCGGGCGACAGTAATTTTTGGCCAGTAATTTTTTCCCGCTGGGTCTGACAGTATTTCTATGTCACGATGGCCTATGGGAGTTAAGCATTGTGAATAAAAGTGAGATATAATATAAAGAAATATCATACTGTAAAATAATTAATAGTATACCTCAATATATTAATGGTTGTTCATTGCTGAAGTTAAATACAATTATTGAATATTAAAATTGTTCATGGTTCATATAAATTGTTCCTGTTTGAATTGTTTGTTCGGTATAATAAAATAAATATTACATGTCTGCCAGGGTGACAGTACATATGTCAACTTTCGGAAAAATACTGTCAACCTTGGCTTCGCCTCGGTTGACAGTATTCGCCTCGGTTGACAGTATTTCCTCAAGTTGACAAATGTACTGCCACCCTGTCAGACATGTAATATTTATATAATGTAAACTTGGTATTATATTAGACTTTGCATGTGCTTAGTGTACACATAACGTATATTGTGGTTCAAAACCCACATTTATAATACTTTGATTACTATATTACATAACCACTAATGGGGTGTTTCGTTTTATTACAGGTTGCATTTAACCAAAATGTGCTGGTTTCGAGGTTAGACATACACGAACTTAAACGCTCAGGCAGCATTAAGGCCATCAAGTGCAAAGCTGACTGAAGCTGGCTATCTTTATGGAGCACGCAGCCACTAAGCTCGCTATCCTATGGACGCATATTTTCCCCAGTGCTGGTATTTATTTCTTCGTTTAATTTCTAGAGCAAATCAAATTGTCAAGTGAATTGTGAATGATTTTTTTTACATTTTTCTGATGTCTGGCAGGCTTAGTTAAAGAAGGGGAAGAAAGATGAATAGACGGATTGATGAATGGATTGATGAATGGATGCATGGATTGGTGATTGGAGTGACGGGAATATGGATGGGTGGATGGATGAATGGGTGGGTGGCTAAATGAACGGATGTATGGATGAATGGATTGATGGATGGATTGACGGGCGAACGGATGGACGGCCGGACGGACGGATGGATGGATGAATAGATGGGTGAATAGATGGGCCTCTAAAATGGAGAGAGGGAGCTACGAAGGGAGGGTGGGCCACCAGACGAGCGGACGAACGGAAGGACATATATATGGTGTTTCGGGGTACATGGGTGGATTTATTTTTGGATGCATTTTGGTTCATTAAATAGTTTGAGGATTGTTTTGGGGATGACTAGATTGGTCGATGGTGGTCTAGATACATGTTTCACTAAATATATGGATAAATGCTGCTTTAAATACATATTGGAAATCGTGGTTTGATTTCAGACTTGTTCTTAATTTTCCAATTACATCCGAGTGGAGTTCGAATTTATTGGTTATGCAGCGGCAGTGACGCGATTCAATTACATGGGCACGCAAGTGAGTACAAAACAATTATAGTTTGATCAATGGGGCTGACTATGTTCTAATTCATTGCCGATATTTTTGCTGTTCCTATAGAGTTAAGTGATCGAATTGTATATAAGGTGGTGTTCAATATGCATGGATATGTTAAGCGTGCGAGTATGAATATATGATGATATTTGGATGATGATTTTTCGAATGTCATGCAAGTACTGTTTAAAATAGTTCAGAAGCCCAAACATTCAGAGTCCAGCTGGGACTAACGAAAGAGTTGTACCAGGTTGAGAAAATGGTGAATGTTTCCACAAACGAGACCGGCAAATGGAACCTTATGGTCAAAAGCGTGTTCAGATATGTCAAAATACAGAAGCACCGAAAACTCGCACCCCAGAAAATCTGCGAGGTCAATGTCAGAGGAAACCAACAACCCAGACTCCCACGTACGTAATCTTTCCTTTATGGTTCCATTACATTAATTGTATTAATATTGTAAGTTGGTAATTTTGTGGTTTGACAGAAGATACATATTTTACATTATTCCTTTATTAGATAATTATAATTATTTTGCTTAATCTGATTAGCATTATAAGACTTCGTTGGTGCACGATACCAATTTGAGATTGTATATCACTGTTACGTTGGTGCACGATACCAATTTGAGATTGTATATTACTGCATTATAAGACTTTGTTGGTGCACGATACCAATTTAAGATTGTATATCACTGTTACGAAACGAACCAAAGTAAGTGTAGAGTTTCTCTGCTTAAAATAATACGTGAAGCAATTGATCAATCGTAATGTAGAACAGTTTGTTTAGTATTTTCATGAAAGCATGTTTTACGATAAATGTTATAGCATACACCCTATTAGTATTGTATCGAAATGCTGTTTAACAGTTTGATGACACTGTGCCCCAGATGGTCACATAAGAGTCGCTCATGTTGGCCCCATATAGATGACCAAACTTGTCTCATTAAAGTATTAAGATAACGAGGTATTTGAATGAACATGTTATTAAAGTATTTAATATGTACGTTAGGTATTTCAGTACAGTCGATTGGTGTAAAGCGGATTTTAGTGAGTAACGGATAGCTTAAACGTTTTTTGCAAAATACTTTTATTTATGTTAAGATTTATAGTTTTCTATTAATTGAATACAAAAAGCCTATCATTGTTAAGTCGATTCATGTTTTTGTTGATGTGTGTTTATGTTTACAACTGTTTCTTTTTTCGAAAGCAAAACAAGGTCACGTTATGTACGCGCCGTTTTTGTGACGACAGGAAAAGTGCAGACGAATGGTTTCTTGAATTTTGCAGATTTTGTTTGGTAAACATAATGTTCATTGATGTATTATTTTAGTATTTTGTGTCCTTTACAAAAGTGAGAATGCTCAGAAACCAAATTGATGCGTACTATATGAAATAAGCATGAAAGCTGCAACTCGGAATTTAGTGAATAACGGACATGTGGTGACCCATATTCAGAAATGTGGGATTGTCTAAAAATAAATATAAACTCAATTAAAGTTGTCCAATACATATGTGTTAAGCGTGTGGCTATGATATTAATAAGTAAAAACATCATTTTTAATGAAAAATAATCAAATTATAACGAAAAATCGATTTCTCTGAAAACATATTTTCCGCAATCAAATCTATATATAGATTCAACTCAAAAAGACTTGACTATAGGGTGCATCGCTTTGACCAGCAATTACTTCATCAATTGTGCAGCAATTTCCATGAATTTGGTCTTATTAAACGCAGAAATGAATTTCCTTTCTGGAAATGTACATATATTGCAATTATTCTTAACAAATGTTGTGTCAAATTTCAAGAAATAACACGATACACATGTAATCCGATAAAGACCTAAGCGATCCGGTAATGGCTGAATCAGTGTACCATGAAATTCGCGCTGTAAACAATAATATTGTTCGGAAATTTAACCCGCTGGCATGTTTCAATAGGAAATGCATGTGTCTATCTAGGTTTAATGGTTTAATTACTGAATGCATGGTGTTTACGTTGAAATGAGACTCGAAGTCCTTAGCTATCCGTTATACACCAATCAACTGTAAGTAAACAGTGTTTTGTGCCGCAAGTATCCAGAAATGCTCATAGCATGCGTTAAACTGTAAGCCTGCTCTTATTTACCATTATAACAGTTGATACGTCGTATATTCTTATTTCGGATACAACCAATTATTGTTATAAATATCCTTATTGTTCAGATTTATATCACAGAGCTCTTTACGATTGTCGGCCGAGGTACTTCTTAAAAGATACCCTGGTACTCAAGCATTCTACAAATTACCTGTAACACGTAAAATATACTAAAACGTACTCTGGAGTATGGCCGGGTTCCTTTTTGTTGTTCCAGGGGTACATTCAAGTACATTGTATATCTGTATATAGTACCTGAGCCGACAACGCCAAAGTTAAAGTTAGTTGTTTGTTGGGAAACTGGTCTCAGTGTCATCTAGATCAAAAACCAAATCGCCAATGTTGTAGCTGAAAGTTGCTTATTAAGTTTGTTTTCTGATTACATATGTTTTCATTTGAGCGAGTCTAAAGGAGGATATCCAATATGTAAAGGCGTGTCTGCGACCTAAATAAAATAACACAATTAATAATAATGTCAAATATGTTTAGCTTTCCGTGTTTTGACTAGAATCCGTATGTCGATTCAACGCATGGCAACCGTCACTAGGATAACGTCCAAAATCATGTGCGCGCAAGAATGTCTACACCAGGTGGCGCCACCGTGCAGGACTGCACAATAAGACCAGGACAAACAAAGCTGCGAACTGTTTGATGGATATGAACATGAAAAGGACGCAATGAATGGGAATTTCACGATCGTTTCCAAGTACGCTGAGTCCATTTTCGACTAAACTAAAAAGAAAAAAATATCCCAACGACAGCACAATAAATTAATGCGCTATTTATTTTTACCTTAATTGCTAGCACATATGTAAGCAGGAAAACATAACCTATTTACACTTGTTTTGTGTATCAATAGTGTGGGTCAAGGATGAAAATATTAATTTTAACATATTTTCACGTTTATGTTGCCAATTTTCATCGTATGTAATAAAAGAATCATTTTCGAACATGATTGCCTTTGGCTTGGACATTTTTATTTTTACGATTTTGTGGAAGTAAGAATTGTGAAAAATAAGTTAAACAGCCGTCAATACCCGATTCCTTACCAATAAAAAATGTTGGTTATTTGATTGTTTGTCTGCTGCTATTTATTTGTATTGCTCTGAAAACGTGAGATCACAGCTTTTGTTGTATTTTTATGTTTTTTATATTATTTGCTTTGTTGTTGTTGTAAAAGCATGTACTCATAAACATATCATTGTGTATTTCATGTATTCTATGTAAATTGAAAATAAATGCTTCGATATACTACTTTTAAAATTATTCATTTGTTCTCGACTAAATATTGACTCTAAAACAAACTATGTTATTTAGTTAGTATTGTTCAAGTATTTTGCGTCAAGTTGTGCTGGAATGTTTTGATTGGAACGACTTCGATGGTCAGTACCTGTATCACATATGATATACTCTTTGTATTTATCTGTAAACCAGTTGAAAAGGTTAATTCAGAAAAAAAATACATTGTCCATTAAAAGAGGAATATATTATTACATAATAATAACTAAGTCAATAAAATACAAATGGTGATAAAATACTAATAAGTTTGAACAAAATATACTACATAATACATGTGGATAGTATACATCAATGTAACATGCAGCGATTATACGCAATAATTTTTCTATTTTGGTGTTGTTTTTGTTGTTATTAATAGTGGATCTATGATTATAATGATTTTGATTTGTAAATATGATAATATATAATCTTCATCTTCTTCATCATTGTATTATTATTAGTAAAATTGTAGTAGTGAAACTTTAATTATTATCATTATTGGTATACTTATTATTATTTATTATTATTATTATTATTATTATTATTATTAATATTATTATTATTATTATTGCCTAAGCTTTATTTAAGTTTACCTATACAAATTTATACCAATCCATGTTGTGTGACAAAATATTTCGCTTGTAATGTCTCCATTGATCAAACGGAAATCTATTTATTGAAAATGCATATTTGAACAAACGAAACTGCATATTGTTAACTTGAAGCGTTGCTACATCCTTAAAGAATGCACGGTGTGAGACCGTAGTCTTATTTTTTACATATAAAAGAAACATAAAACTAAAAAATCATAAGATGTGACAGCTTTAATATTTAATACTGTAAAACAAATACAATATTCGCTCGCTAGTCTATTATCAATGATTGCGTCATATGCTATTTCTTGACTTCGTCATTTGATAATCTTGTTTGCAGTGTAATATATTCATGTGTTTCCAATAAACGTGTAAAACGTGTATGGTTTTCAGTGGCTGTTTTTGTCTCTTTTGGAACAAGGTATGACGTTGTTTGGTCAATAGGGCGTGGTCAATTCGAACACAGAGCTTTTTTTATTCGAACAAACTTGTAGTAAGAGGACCACTAAACTCTTAAGCATACCAAATACTACAACTATGGGCCTTGAAGTTTCGGATACTGTTTTGATTGTGTTCTTCATACATGGCATACAGTTGAACTAGCCCCTCCCATAATCAGCCTTTTTTGACGGATAAACATACAATAATCAACCTTGAAAGAGTATCGACAAAAAACATGTGTACAAATTATTTTTAAATTGGGAAACAGTTTTCTGACAATATTGTCCTCCATATACATGCGCATGGAAGGTAATTCTTTTAGTTATATGAATGGCAGAGCTTGATGCAACAAAAATCCATAACACCTTTTGACATGAAAAGAAGCCTGCTGACGAAATGAATTTATTAACAACGCAAGACATTACATTGTGACTTTAGCCCTTGAGGTATAGTTTCAAACGCGATAGAAAATCGCATGCTTACATTGGAAGTTATTTAATATGTGCATGGTAAATAACATGATTGGATTCCGCACGAAAGCTCGAACACCACATCATACATACTTGAAAAGTGAGTTTTCCGCAACTGAAATAGACAAAGAAAATCAAACATTGATATTAATTTGAATTAAAACATAATAGTTCACATAACACAATTGAAACTCTGATCTGTTGATTTAAATAAACTTCTTATATGTCTCGCTTATTACTTTCACACGATTGTTCTCAGGTATAACTCTCCAGCAACTGACATGAAATATTTCATTCTCATAATGGGCAATTTATTCATACAAAAAAAAATCTTTGGGTATTCTTTTTATTTCCGAATTCATATTTTATCAATATTGAATCTTCCTACACTTCAAACACTATTTTCTCATTTAACGCTTTTGTAATCATAACTGACTTTCAAAATGAATAAACGTAATTCCTTTCCTGAATGAAACCCTATATAAATTACGAAAAAACCTACTTTAACATAAAAGAATATCATTAGCATTTTTGCACATATACACGTATTACAAAGAGGTATATGGTCGGGAAAACTTCATTAAAGGAATCCATGTACAGATATTTATTTTTACGAAGGCGGTACTTCATTCGTTCTTATGTCGAGTTCAAGTATATTGTAATTTAAAATAAGTTCTTTACTCAAGTATGCATCCATGCATCCATACACAATCAAATGTTTTAGAATATCAAACCTGAATATTATTACCACGATAAATATAGGTTCTGGCACGAGTTGTCATATCATACCATATTTTATTAAACGAGTTCAGGAATTTTGTTAATAAGCGAGCCTTTTGCGAGCTTACTAACGAATTTCCTGGACGAGTTTGATAAAATATGGTGTGATATGACATCGAGTGTCAGATCTTTTTTATCACATGCTTTAAAATGAGCAAATTTAATAAATATTTACGCAAACATTATGATAAATCCCGGATGTTGTTTACATTTCGTGACTTCATTTGACATTCCAACGTCATTTCAGCAAAATAACAAAATGCGATTGGTCAATAACACTTTTACAGCGAATTCGGTTAATAAAAGCCCCGTTGATTAAATTTCTGCTATTTCTGCTATAAACCACGGCACAAAATGACGTCATTTTTTCGACAAGATGACGTCATAAATCCAGCAAAATTATCCAGTTAAACTGATGTTGTTTAAATTAAAAGGTTTACTGAATAAAAAGTGGGATAAATAGAATAATAAATTAGTGTTGATTATAGAACAGGTTTTCAAGCTCGGCACGAAAACGAAAAAGCACTCTGCAAAGGCTCGTTTTTTGTTTGTTTTCTAAGCCTTGCATGACAAACCTGAACTATAATCAACACTAACCTATTATTCTCTATATTGACTACCTGCTGTTTGTACGGCTATACTATTGAACTTTGTCATCTCATCTGTGATGGTCGGGGATACCTCGACTGTTGTTGTTGCATCAGTTGTACTACTTACTTCTTGTACATTGCGTATTATATCTTAAAAATAAAACCACACACACACACACACTCGTGGAATCCGTAGCAAGTATAGCCTCGCAGATTATATCACAGTGTGCTTAAAAACGCCAATTGTTGTTTTGTCCAATTATATTATTGTACAGCATTTACTTTATAATTTGTTTGAGTCTACGTATTCAGAAAATGTCAGGGTTAATGTATTTTTAAGTCAAATTGCAACAGCTAAAGGCAGTGAAATACACAATATTTCGACTCAAATATTGACACTTTTTCAATATTTCGGGCGAATAATATATAAAAAGAAAAATGATAATGCAAAACATTCTTTACCCTGTTTTGACATGGACACACTATCGCTGTTAACAAGACTTCCGTTTGTAAATATGGCACAATACCATTCATCGGAGTAATGGAACGTTATTTCTGATATTACGCAACGAACTTGGTTTCTGTCCTTACACAAACATTGCACTGCTGTCTTTGATAATGCAGTCTTAGTTTTACATTCAGTGTCGTCATTGACCACTTTCACGATGTTTTCGAAAGCGTTACCAGTTGCCGTTTTTCTATAGAATATAGCAGACGTCATCGAACCTTGACACGAGGCTTCTATCGTCGTCAGACTCAGCATTTGAACATGAATTCGTATGCCATAGAGACCTGCAAATGTGTATTGGGCCATGCATAACACGACTAAAAAACTCACACTTTTGGAAAAAGTCAGGGCAAAAAGATGATTGTGTAAGTTGTTCTTTATATTTCGTTTTTAACATAGTTATACTCATTTGTTAAAACATAAACGCAATGAGCAGATAAAAAAAGTATACACATTGCGCACATATTTATATTTCAAAATATTACTGCATGCACATGAACACAAGTGTGTATTGTATCGAATATATTTTAATATATTAAATTGAAATATTAACATGAACTGAACAATACTTACAGCAGTTTGAGATTAGAACTAATGACACCCATTCGGTAAAGAGATTCATGTCAGTTTAGGGTTTATTTCTTCAGTTGGTATTGCTTATTTATTATTCAAATATATCCGCGTAGTTAACCATTCAAACAAATGTATTTATAATTACTTATTTAAATGACTTAAACACCTTTGATATATGCAATATGTAATTGATATATTTGTTTAGCATTCCGAATAAATAACAACCGGCTGAATTGAGAAATAAAATCCGTTTCAATCTTCGTAATTATTCAAATCAGATGCGAACGGCAATCCCGTGTAAAAAACAAATATAAGGAATTTTATTTTACATTGACAATGGTAGTTAGGAGTGTTGTAATAGAATTGATACTTGACCTTGCCTTGACAATCGTAAAGACATATCTAAGTGGATCAAGAGCACTGTGACTGACGTATTGATAATACGAGTTTAAATCTGCTACTGACTTTGCACTGCAGTTTCACATTATTTTTATACGAATTGATAGCACGATGGTTAAATATTACAAACCGATATCGCAGAATGATGTCGCTAGAATACGTTGTAATTAAAATGTCGTATGAATGCGTAATTATATAAGAACGATAAGGACGACGTGTAGAAGAGTATTTTTAATGTGCTTTGTTCATTTTACGTCTACTGCCAATCAACATGGTGTTCAGAACAATATAAAAGAAAATTACAACACAGATACAAAATATTAGAATCTTTAAACACATGCGTGTCAAAAAAACTCCTAGTATAGCAACTTTAATTAAATAATGCTATATAAAAACACTAAATTAATAAAGCGTATTCAACCGCAAATCAAATTATAGATTTAAATGCCCGTTACCGCACTTGCGAAAGAAACAAATACGTTCACATATACCGCGGTAGAACAATTAACATTTCCTTCTAAATTTAGACGACTGTTGTAGTCTATATTTGGAATCTGATTCTGAAACACATACTCATGTTAACAGAATGCAGTTTCGTCGCTGTCACTTTTACAAAGGATATAACTTGACTTCTTATAATTTTATAATTCATGCTTCTCTTACAGCGTATAATTGCATTTGCTAAAGAAGATTGTAAGTATACCAAGGCAATATACACTTATGATGACTAAGACATTGTCCATTGATAATATGATAAAAATATCACAAAACATTGTATTGTTATAGGCAAAACATCATTGTTATCCAGTATTCGAACTATAATCATAAGGTTTAGCATTGGAATTCTCAACTAAATAAGAAATCACTGTTTACGATTATTTGTAAAATACACTCATGGTTTGCAGGACTTTAACACATATGTATCATGTCTCTAATATGGAAAATACATTGAAAAACAAATTGTTTGATGGCAACAAAACTTGTTTTGAATGACACTGATTTTTAGTTGTTCGCGCTAGGGAATATTGCAAGTCATTCTGTTCTTTACTACGCTAGGAACGATAACCACCGCATCTACCTATTTATACTTCACCACTGGGACACTGCAGACAGCGTGTATGTAATCAAAAGTGTTAAACAGCTTGTACGACGGCATTTGCCAGTCTAGTGTTGAACAGCTTGTGCGACGACATTGGCCAGTTTATCATTGAAATCTGTACATATTGGCTGCTTTCAGGGCAGGGTTGGCACCAATCGAACGCCCCCGTTTTAACCGGCGGTTTTTACCAGTGAAAACCGCCCCGGTCAATACTCCCAAACTGGTAATTACTGGTCAATACTGTTCTTCTGAAACTTCCCCAAGTGTGATTACTATTCCATACTTAATAAAATAATATTGATAATATAAAGTAAACAGACATGTTGCCAATAATGTCTTAAGCTATTAAAACCCACTATTTTATACCTGTTCATGCAATGTGTAGGCCAATCTCTCAAAATTTTGCAAATTAGTTAAAGTTGCGCAATGGATTGTTTTGGTCGATTGAACTTTTTTTTTCAATTCTAATGAGTGTTCAGATAATTCTGGGCTTGATTCAAAAAGATTAACAATTAGTTGTTCCCCATGCCCCACTGTCACCACAGTCTTCTCGCAGTCTTCTCCCCTATACAGGTTGGTGCACCAACAACGGATTATAGGGCCTTAAATGGCACCTTTTCGACACGACCCTTACTTGTCATGTATTCTTGCCTAGATTTCTTTAAATTCTATTTTTCAAAGTGAAAAAATATTTAATTTTCTATTAATATAAAAATAAACAACATACTCAGAAAAAATATTAAAAGAAACAAATATTTGAAAAGAAGAGTCTAGAGTAGACCAACAATTAGAAAACATTATTTGTTGGCAAAATCAAGAACTTTAATTGCTTATTCATTTGAAGACCAATTGAATCAATTGAACTTTAAAATATGATAGAAAAAACACAGAAAGGTGACAAGTTAGAAGTAACTATTAAATTAAAAGCAAGTTATCTCCTTTTGTTTGAGTGATATGAAAAAGCCTTTAGGGCAGATGTTTCTTCATTGTCAATATCAGAGACATAACACGGCATGCATTTTATTACCAATTAAGGCTTAGGGGCTAGATTTATAACCCTAGAAAACACAATAGTTATGTTTGTCCATCCGCTTATCAAATAGATATATCAATAGATCAGTGAAATGCTATGGTAACTTCAATAGTAATAGTAATAAAAGTAACAGATGTGATACACGGAGATAAAGATATTGTCTTAGTCCTTATGTATTTGCGGCCGTTTCCATAAATAATAAAGATATTTTTACAGCTTTAAAGATTTTTTAAACAATAAATAACTTAACAAAAGTTTGAAAAGTTTATCAATTACAGAATTATGATTGATTCAATATAGAATAGCTTAAAGCCTTCCTTTGTGATGTTTAAATGCTATAATTTTCAATCGACCACTATTGACCAGTAATGACCAGTATTGACCGGTTTTAACCGGGTATTGACCGCCGTCCCGGTCAATACTCAATTGACCGGTTAATATGCCAACCCTGTTTCAGGGAAAAAGGGGCTTAATGCATGTCAAATAAGATTAGCCTGTGCACTCTGATTAGCATGTGCAATGGGCACAAGCTAATCAAGGACGACATTTTCTGATTTTATGGTGTTTTTCGTGTGAAGAGAGTCTCTGGAACTTGGATGATAATTAATGCATATGCATTAAGCACTGTTTTCCCAAAATGAAGCTTACATTATCTTTTTTATTAATGATTTGAAAACAAGATAAAAGTGATAATAACTTGAAAGTAATCTCGCTGACAAGGCAAATAAACAAAATCACTTTTAAATCAAATAAACAACCAATGAGCTCTAAATGTTTACCTCCTGGCATTTTTCAGTAAGCATCTAAAAGGGACCTTTACACAGTTTGTCATTAAATGCTTAATATCGATTAAGGTTAACATTCTTAAAAGCTCCATTAAAAAACAAGAATAAAACAAAAAAGTTACCCTCAACTGGGCTCGAACCACTGACCCCTGGATTAAAAGTATATCCCCTGAAATATTGTAACAATAATAGTAAATTTGGCTTTTTTATATATCAACGTGTGATAAATACATGATTATTTTGTTAGATAATGTGACTTAAGTAATTTTGATAATGTGTGTGTATATTATTTTAATAATTCCAAAGAGTCAATGTAACAGCTAACAAATCGTGTTCTATCCACACACACACACACACACACGCACGCACGCACGCACACACACACACACACACGCACGCACGCACACGCACGCACGCACGCACGCACGCACGCACGCACGCACGCACGCACACACACACACACACACACACACACACACACACACACACACACACACACACACACACACACACGCACGCACCTTTTTGAACATGATTGATAATAAGTAGTTTAGACTTTAGTTAAGGTGGCAATCTGGTCAAAATGGGAAACATTTTACGTTGCTATATTTTGCTTTTGCATGATAACGGACAAGTCCGGTAATGGCGAAACAAACACAATTATGAAATGATTTCACATTTCAAACACAAATATGTAAGGTTAAATGTTGTCCTTTGATGTCCGGTCACCTTACAATCACAACGATCTTACTTTACGGTGTATTGTCGGCTCCCAAATTCTATCCAAGCCATTGTGTCCGCTAGTGAACAGGATTCGCTATGTAGTCCTGTTACGGGGTCCTGCTCGATCAAAATTCCATCATGCCTTACTCACTAGTAATTAGGTTCATGTAACCGCCCTATTCCATTCTATGAAAACCTCTGAAAAACAAATCGAGGCAATTAACTGATAAATATAGAGGCGACGGAGGCGCTTTAATTAAGTGAGGTTTAGGCTTGAATAAAAAAAATAATGTACAAGATGCAGGTAAAGGCCAACCATTTTAAGATATAGCATGAGTTTACTTCAAATACCAGAGGCATAAAGGCAGTTGAACATTGTCGTGTCGTCTGATTAATTTTTTACTGCGGTACACATTGTGCCATGTAAAGTTATGTCTGTGCTGATACAAAAAGACAAGCAAAGCATTTCGTTTTATTGCATATGTTACTATATTTAGTAACACAATTGGCCGTTTTTCGCGAATAACTCGTGAAAATCTCGGTATTTAGCAACTGTGCAAATAACCGATTAATGGCAAATTGTGCAAAAATCGGTTATTTTCAAACTTCCGGTTATTTTGCAGCAACGGCGAATCGTCGGCACGCGTTGACGTTACGTTAATGGCGACCGGAAGTTAACACAAATTGGCGTCTGAACTGATTTTGAAATCGCTTTTTTTTCCCAAAACCGGCTTTCCGTACATTTTTCATGAAAGTCATAGCGCAATTTATGACGTATGTTGTATGACGTAATTCCTCTGACGAAACACACTAGTTTGAGTTAAACTATCTGGATTTTAAGAACATGTTGGACGTGTTGTTTTTTAACAGTAAAATATTTGTTTAAATCATCGAACAAATGCTAAACGTATTTCGCATTGCGTGTTTATTGTGTGTTGAATTACTTTGCGGAAAGTGCTTGAGTAACCTTAAGCCTGATTATGAAAGTCTTACACAGTTCAGCATTGCACCTGTATTTAATTGCCCAAATACCGTTCAATAGTCTGATAGTATTACCTGTTTTAACATCAGCTGCTTCTATCAAGTGGTCCGATTGACAGCGTCATGCGTTTCTGTACCTGAACAAGGAAAAAAATAACCAATAGAAATAGACAATTAATACAAAACATGCTTTTATTTATTTGAAGTGTATTTCATGCATTATATACACTTCTTTTTTGACAGTTTGGTATACAATGAAAACAAAGCTTTCAAACTCATATTTTGCACTTGCAGATTTTTTTTAATTTAAGCCCAACGTACGTTTAGGTAACAATATACTAAATGATTACCCTAACAAATTCAATATATATGCAATTACTTCAAGAAAGATAACCGCAACAATTTGGCGTAGAGGCTCCCATGACCATACCGTTTATTAAAGAGCATTCAAACCATATTGAGTTTAATAATAAACAGTTCACCGCTTTAAGGACAACTTTGTTTTGCCTTTTCTCCATTTTAAGGTATACTGTCAATAGCTTATTATGTAGCTGTATCATTAAATAGGTATACTGTAACCTCTATGGGAAATGTGATATCGTTTAATTGGAGCAACTTTCGATTAAGATTAAGACAAACAGTGTAAGTGCAGTTTTTTTTCTCTATTTATTTATAATGGTAGTGTAAACTATGTTTAATATAAACGACTTGTTTGTGAATCATACAAATACTGTATATACACATTTCAATATATAAAGTGTATTATTGAATGGCAACATATTCATTTTTTGGCAACTCACAATTCTACATAGTTTGTTTTGAGCTACTTTCGATTTCGCTTACGATACCGTTAGGTATGATGTATGTATTTTGTCTTCTGTGTTTGTTTATAATTGTTGTTTAGACGACTTTGTACGTTTAATAAATAATCTGTATTATTGGATAGTAACATATTAACAAGTTTAAGGTAATTGACACACGTGTGGGAATAGTATAACCGCGTTGCGCTGTTGCAAAGACAAAACAGACATACATAAATAAAACGTATATTCACATTTTGTATGGTTATGAATAATCTATGATTTCTGATCGATACAAAGGTCTACAAATAAGAACAAAGACACAGTCATGGCCGATTACCTTAGGACAATACTATTATTTGCCTTAGGTAAGTTTGCCTTATGTAGTTTTACAACTATTAACATGATTATCAGTAGTCAGCAGGAGTAGTAGCAAAAGCAGTAGGAGTTAGAATAGGCGTAGTAGTGTCACTTGTAGATGCAGCAGTTAGTAGTAGTAGTAGTAGTAGTAGAAGTAGTAGTAGTATAAGTAGTAGTAGTTGTTTTAGTAGCGGCAGTAGTAGTAGCAGTGGTAGTAGTAAAAGTAATAATGGTAAAAGTAGTAGTAGAAGTAGTAGTAGAAGTAGTAGTAGTAGAAGTAGTAGTAGGAGAAGTAGTAGTAGTAGTAGCAGTAGTAGTAGTAGTAGTAGTAGTAGTAGTAGTAGTAGTAGTAGTAGTAGTAGTAGTAGTAGTAGTAGTAGTGGTAGTGGTAGTAGAAGTAGTAGTGGTGGTGGTGGTGGTGGTGGTGGTGGTGGTGGTGGTGGTGGTGGTGGTGGTGGTGGGTGGTGGTGGTGGTAGTGGTAGTGGTAGTGGTGGTGGTAGTAGTAGTAGTAGAAGTAGTAGTAGTGGTTGTTGTTGTAATAGTAGAAGTTGTAGTAGTGGTAGTTGTTGTAATACTAGAAGTTGTAGTAGTAGAAGTAGTACACAGCGCAAAACGTTTGCTATCCTTGAAGGTCATGTTGTTGAAACATTTTATCTGCTTATGCTTTACCAGTGATCTTTGCGGACTGCTGCTTAATCAGATTGCGAGGGTTAGAAACTATCGAAACTTGTCTCCACAATATTATAAATTGTACCCTGACTTATGTATCAATACTGACATAGACGGTCAAAATTACATTAAACGACCGTTGTCTCTTAATTACACCTTGCCACTTGTTGGCAATCAGCATTCGTCATAAAGAGATAAAACCATTAATTTTTTTAAGACAAAGAGTCCTTGATTTTAATACCACCACCAATTTTTTCATGAGCAATTGATGCTATCTTTGGAGAAAAATCGCATACTCCGCCTGATTATCTGCAAATTCTTTGATGGAAAAAGAAAACATATTTGGTCTTCAACAAGTCTGCAGATGTTGTTTTGTTTTCACAATCAACACAATCGTCTTATTTTACCAAATCATGCCTTTTGCAATTTAAAAGGATGCGTTTTATTAAGTATGTATAATTTTGAATCTTAAAATATGTTTTGTGTTTTGGGTGTTATTTAATACACACCACTTGGAATTACCTTTGCGTTCAACAAACTTTAGCGCCTGCAATCCAAAACTACGACTTTACGTGGGATACCTATGTACAAAATTTCATTTAACTGTATGTATTCATTCTCAGGTTGACGCCGCACGACCGACTAACCAGGTCCTAAAATACTGTTTCATGTTGCACTGTTAACATATCCACAATTTATTATGCCCCCTTTGAAGAAGAGATGGTATATTGTTTGATTTGATGTCGGTCTGTCGGTCTGTCGATAGACCACTTCGTATCCGATCAATAACTCGTCAACGAATTGACCGATTGGCTTGATACTTCACATGTAAATTAGCCTTGGACAGTAAATGAACCCTATTGAAATTGGGGTCACTAGGTCAAAGAACAAAGTCACCGTCACAATAAGTATGAAAATTTTTCCGATCAATAACTTATTAACAAATTGACCGATTTGCTTGATGCTTCACATGTGCATTTGCTTTGGACAGTAGATGACTCATATTGAAATCGGGGTCACAAGGTCAAAGGTCAAGGTCACTGTCACAATACGTGTGAAAATCGTTGCCGATCAATAACTCATCAAGGAATTGACCGAATGGCTTGATACATCACATGTGCATTGTCCTTTGACAGTAAATGACCCTTTTTGAAATTGGGGTCACTTGGTAAAAGGTCAAGGTCACTGTCACAATAATTGTGAATATCGTTTCCGATCAATAACTCATCGTCGACTTGACAGATTGACTACATATGTCATATGTGCATTAGCCTTGGGCAGTTGATGACTCCTATTAAATTTGGGGTCACTAGGTCAACGGTCAAGGTCACTGTAACAAAAAATGTGAAAATCGTTTCTTACCAATAACTCGTCAACAAATCGACCAAATGGTTTGATACATCCCATGTGCATTGGCATTAGACAGTAGATAACCCCTGTGGAAATTAGGGTCACTAGGTCAAATGTCATGGTCACCGTCACAATAAGTGGGAAAATCGTTTCTGATCAATAACTCATTACCGAATTGAACGATCGGTTGGACACTTTACATGTGCATTGGGCTTGGAATTAGATGATCCCTATTGAAAATGGGGTCACTTGTTCATAGCCCTGTTTGGGGGCATATGTCTTCGAATACTGAACTCTTGTTTGTTACTTATCTCACCAGTGATCTATGCGGACTGCTGCTTCATCATGATGCGTGGGGCAGAAACTATCGAATGCCAATCCTCACAAGAACTTACGTTCCAGGTTACTAGAGACATCGACAACGAGACATGGATCATTGCCGAATGCCACCCAAAAGAGAAATCGTGCTTTTTGCGAAATCAGTCAAATGAATCGAATTACATTATCGCTAACACAAGTACAGGAGGATTGCTTGTAGTTAGAAAATTTACAAGAGAAACATTCGGTGTTTACAAATGTTTTGAAACATACAACCCCAAAAAGTTCAAAACAATCGACATTAGCAGTAGCACTGTACCACCAGAATTCTTTCAACTGGAAACACAAGGTAAATTATTTTCACGCAAATATTTAGCGACGTATAATAATCATTTTTAATATGTTGCTCACAATATTCAAAAATGTTTCGTCACTTACCTGTAATGGGCATATATTTATTATTATGGGATTTTAAGAAATTGTCCTACATCATGTGACTGTTCTAGTTCCAAATATATATATGGTCCAGTTGGACATGTTTTTACTGGGGACCTTGGTTTCATTCAAAATAAAAACCTTAGAAATTTACTACGCAGAGGCCCTTAGTATAGATTTCTATTCCTGTTGATTTTGCTGACTGCATTAAGAAAATCGTAACATCCTTACAGGATTATTGCACTAAATGGTGCAGGAAGGAAAATGCTGAAATTACTGCACTCAATGATTGGAAAACAAAAATATTTGGTATGGCCATGAATAAAATATATTTTTATGATACAAATCCTATGGCTTTACCACATTCACCTAAATTTAATAAACAAAATCTCTGTAAATTGCTTGAAGACTTAAAATCTAAATTCGTCATAGTTCCTGCTGATAAGGCTGCTAATAATGTTATAATAATATGACGAGTGTTTTATGTTCAAACTATTTCACAAGAACTTTCACAAACTACATAATATTGTGATTACAATAAGCAACCTAATAAAATTATTCCCGACCATATTGCCGAATGCAAAAAAATAAATGTAATAGTCAATATTACTGACAAAAAATTGCCATCACTTTACTGGATACCTAAATTACATAAAACGCCATATAAAAGTCGTTTTATCGCTAATTCAGTGTCTTGAACCACCAAGCAATTATCAGTGTATCTTACATCTGCATCGAGTGCTATTGGATATCATATAGCTTAATATTGTAATAAAGTTTATGAATATAGTAATATTAACCTATTATGGTCAATAAAAAACTCCTTATAAGTTATTGATAAAATTGAAAAGAAAAAATATAAGGTGTCACAAGTAAGCACTTATGATTTTTCTACACTATATACAACGCTTCCTCACGATTTAATAAAATCCAAACTTCTTTCTTTGATTGAAAAAACATTTGCTGGAGAGAAGTGTTCATAGCTAGCTTTAAACACTAAAACAGCTTTTTTACTTATCAGATATAAGATAATTGCATCATTTGGACTGGTCTTGACTTTTGTGCAGCACTTACTTTTCTTCTGGATAACTTGTTTGTTGAATTTAATGGTAAAATATTTAAACAAATTATTGGCGTTCCTATGGGAACTAATTGTACGCCACTTATAGCTGATCTTTTTTTATATTGTTATGAAAGCGAATTTATGTTAGAATTATCTTAAACTAAACAAGTAGATTTGATTCAATGTTTTTACCTTACTAGTAGGTACATTGATGACATACTTAATTTAGATAATCCATTATTTGAACAATATATTCACAAAATCTACCCTAACGAACTAGTCTCAAATAGATCGTCTCAATCCAATACAGACGCTGAGTATTAAGACTTACATCTAACTATTAATAATGATATGATTAAAACTAGTTCATACGACAAACGGGACGTCTTTAACTTTGAAATTGTGAATTTTCCGTTCCTAGATGGCAACATCCCTAAAGGTCCTGCCTATGGTATTTACATTTCGCAGATGGTACGTTATGCCAGAGCATGTTCATGTATTTAAGATTTTAATGATCGTAATCTTATATTAACAAAGAAATTGCTAAAACAAGGCTTTTTGTATCATAACCTAAGAAGTAAATTCGCTAGAGTTCACTCAAAGTATGGTGATTTAATTTCAAAATATAATGTTTCTTTAAAATGGCATTTAAATAATGGAATTTCCCATCCATCATTTTATGGAGATATTTTGAAGCGTGTCCGCAAATTAAAATATGTTAAAGAAAATCTTCATATTAAACTTTTCAATTTAATTAACTCGTTTTTATCAAAAGGAGATGATGCTGATGTACTTAAAAACACGTGTTTGATGGTGTTTGATTCACTATATCTTTCTTCTTTTAAAATGTGGAATCATTAATGATAGTATGGGCATTTTTCACATTTGAGCATAATTGTGTCTTTGTGTCGTTTGCACAATTCTGCATGAAAACTACATTTAGACTCACATCTTACATCAAATCATTTCTGTCGTAAATTGTTAAAACACCTATATACTGTTTGATTCCAATAATGTCGCTTTAATGGAATTGCCATTTTTATACATTTGATTCTTAATATTTAATCACCTAAACTTGTTAGTAGTTCAATTTTGCAGTACCGCCCCATTAATATTTTTATTTTTACTTTACAGTACTGCCCCTGGATTTTGTTCACGTCATTGTGTCTTCGCTTGTCAATTACGTCAAAACTCTTTCTCTGTTCATGGGTACATTGATTTTTGTGACGTCATACGACCAACTTTCCCAGTTGTAATCTACATGCATAGGTCATTGGGTTTATAATTTTATTTTTATTTTCTCTGTGACAGGCGTTTCTTGTTTGATTTATTTCTTAGCAGTACATAAACAACTGAGCAATGTGATATGGAACTTTTACACCCATTATTGCTGCTACTTCTTGTATTTGTACGATGGTGATGTGAAATATAAACTTTATGATGCTATATTTTTTAATATTCTTCTATAAAGAATGAATGTAGTTGACACTTGTTCATAGTTTCATTCCATCGTTCCTAAAAAAGTTGTAACTCTGTTGCTCTGGTATCTTCAATACTATTGAGTAATTAAATGGTGATTTAATTGAATGCGTTTTAATTCCCTTTTATTATTGTTTAATTTGAGTTACAATGCTATGAGGTCAAATTTTATTTACACTTAAATGTATTATGAATATTGCTGGGCCAAGTGTGAGGTTGAGCGCTCCAAAACCGGTTTAAACCCCCAATGCTTTGCATTGACCGTTCCAAGACGATGACCCCAGCTTTATTCTTATTTGTGTTTATGTTTTTTTGTATTGTGCTGTATTGTGCTGTTTTGTACTGTTTGGGCAATCGGTCACTTGCCTTAAATAAAGGACCAACTAATTGTTTATAATAATAATTCAATACTACTCCAGCAGCTGGAGTTTCACTTCTTTATAATTGTGACGTCGACAGCGAAAATCAGTCTTGTGAACGCTTACGTTTATGTCGGGAAATCGCGAGATAAAATCTTGTACGAAAATGCGCTCGATATTTCGTCTTTTTCATACAATTCTTCGGCTCATAATTTATGGCATGCTTTGAAAATTTCCACAATATAGCATGAACTTGTCCTTTAAACACTGGCACAATTGGTGGTTTGTAATCCGCTTATTTAATTCAAATTATTCCCCTTGAAAGACACTGTTTCGTTTCAGCAATTCACAGGTAGCGCAACCTGTCTCGTAGTGTTCATTTTCAATGGCTATTAAACGCTGTAAATCAAAATGACATCGTGTAATAATGGATGTCTTCAATCAAAGAAGGTTCGGAAATGATATTTCCACATGCTTAAATAGGTAAGTGAAAGATATATGTGTATTTTGGCTTTGTGATTAATTTTCGCGACTCGCAAGTTTGACCCGGAAATAAACTGTACGATAGCAACTGAATTGTTTACATGAAACGGTGGAAGATTTAAATTTGACTTTAAAATATCATGTCTCAATTTATTAACACCAACACTATTCCATGTGAAATTTCACAAGACCAGGACACTTTGTTTTTAAATTTAATTTTTGACTGTTGCAGCCAAAATAAAAACGACATAGTCATCTGGTACCTTCTGTGGAGAGTTCTTGTAGGTAATAACAAGCCCTTAGTTATTGTGTTTCTGATAGCTTTTTTAATGTTGAGAAATTAATTTAGCTAAACCTGTTGTTAAAAATATTTGTTTGCAGTAATGCAATTGCAAAATGGTAAAGCATGTTGATATGTAGTAATTATGTTAAAAAAATTACTCTGGTATCAATCCCAAAAGGAAAATTCTCTTAAAATAATATATTGAAATGAGTCAACATTTTTAAGTCAGTCAATTACTACAAAATACATATTCTAAATTGTAGCCTGACCTTTTTTAATAATTATTTTTTAACATTTCAGGTTTACGCAGAATCATCACACTAAGCTTTATGTTGATAAGACATACAAAGTTTACACCAGATTGGCACTTTGGCATCTGGAAGTCAAAGTGGAGGTAAATTCCTTATCACAGTATGGTGTATGTGACCTGCATGATCCTTTTTGATAAACCTTGTTTGCATTTCCATAAGTCTATCCAGTTGTATAGTTCTGCCATGTAATAAAATAGAAAAATAATAAAACATAAATCAATTATAAATAGTGTGTAGGTACTTTATGTCTTGTAACAGGAAAATAAATATTCATTTTAATAGTTTCAGCTGTTTTATTGGTATGAAATTCTTGATATGGCAAACAAAATCCCATGCAAAATCATCCTTCAAACCATGTAGTTTTCTATTACAACAACAACAACAAAATAATAATTTGATAATAGGAAAACTATATTTTGCAATTGTTTCTTAATTAAATGGTAATCTTGATACAGAAACTTCAATGCAGAAATGTTGTCTGATGTCGCTGCGTCTCTGGGGTTATCGTCAAGGACGAGCAACAACATCCCCCAGCTTGTGGGGGACTCTTCCAATCCTGTTGTTATCTAAGACAGGAAGGATTATCTTACGACATTGTTTCACCACATAAAGAATGTCACCAAATTTCATCAATTTCCATGTGTCAGCGGAGCATCCAGGTGTTGTGGAATGCAGGGAATTTAGTGACTCACCAGTAGTCAGAATCACTGTCAGGAAGGTCTCGAAAGTGAATGTTAATGTGAGAGATGTGACAACCTGCCATAAAAAATGTTTGCGAAAGGGCTTGATCTGGACCATCAGTGTTATTTATTTGAAAACATTCGTGAATTCTGTCGCATAGATGAACCAAAAACTTGACATGTCCGAAACGCGCTACTGGTGAGCAACAAAAAACAGACTGTGCCCCCCAAAAAGAAGATGCATTAAGATGAGCATCTGATCTTCTCTGATAGTGCCACAACAATTACATACATCATGTATTAGTGTTTATTTTGGACAAGGTATTGGGTGATATATTTTCCCCCAAACAATGCAAAAAATCCTCTATTCCTAGGAAAGCTAAAACATGTATACGATTGCTAAATGTGTCAGTTGATACAGGCTTTGAAATGTTCAATGCAAACATTTGTTGTTCTAATTGCACAAGCTTGTTTTCAAGTTTTTTATATCTCATATTTACAAAACAAAAATCATTTTTTCCATGTAACCATGCAATTGTTTTCACCTTATGGACACAGACTGCCTTTCCGAAAAACTGGGAAAAAATCAGTGTGAATATTGTATTTATTTATGTTTTACAATGAAAATCCTATATTTTTGTTTGTTTGCTACATTGTTTTCATAGTAACAAAAACAAACAATTTTTATGTTGAAGTAATTGTTTATTTTTTCTATTTTTCTCTATCAGAAATAATGATAAATAATGATTATTTTATTTACTGAAACATTTAGTATCCAAGTGTACTTTCAACCAACACTTTTCAATGCTGTGTTTTTCCATTCTGTTGTGTTTGAGGTTACATTATACTTAAATACACATATAACTGAATAAAAAAAGGAAAATGAACACACAAATTATTGATTGTTATTGTTTAACTAGTTACAAAACAGTGAAATTAATGTTGTGATTGCCTTTAAACAAACACTTGATTGAAAATACAATTCATAGATTTATAAAAGGCGTGATTGTGTGCTCTGGTGATTATTAACATGTAGATCGGTTACCATAGCAACACAAATGGTACATTTTAAATGTCCATAATGCTGTTGTCAGTTTATTGCACTATAATTATGTATTTGACTAAAGGAAAGATTATTGTTTTAATAAAATAATGTGCTTGTTGTTTGAATGTTTTCGTTGTTTTTTTGTATTAAATGATAACTTTTAGTGATGGTAAAATGTAAGGTTGGTTACTTTGGAAGGTCATAAAATTAGTTTTGAATGTGTTAAATAAAAAATCTATATCATTTTTGTGAACTACAATGTTCAGAGAATCCAAAATTGCCAAAAAGTCAAAATGTGATTTTTTGGAACTTTTTTTAGTTTTTTCCAACACAAAATTACATAAAGCTGTCTTTTTTTACAGCCTCTCCTCAGTTTGCTCTAAGGTTGTAAACTTTAAATGTCGTCAGAGCATAATATTTAGAGGAAATGCATATGTTTTGTAAAATTGGATATGTAATCTCCAACAAAGAAATACTGCCTGTGATCTTGTTATTTACATAGTTTTATTTACACTCTTAAGAGAATAATAGATCTATTAAGAGGAAATGCTTATGTTTTATAAAATATTTCAATTTGTATATTATATTGGAGTATTTTTTTTCTTGTAAGGTAAACATACACTAGAGATTTTATCCTTTGTATTATGATAATAGCTTTGTATGTCACTATCTATATTTATATAGATAACTTACGACTTAAGATGTATCGCATATATTTTTATGTATGTACGTGTTACCAGACATGAAATAACATGTATTTGAAAAAAAAATTGTTCGTACCCACAATTTTGTTCGTACCCAAAAAATGTTTCGTACCCAATTTTTTTCGTACCCAATTGTTTTTTCGTACCCATTTTTTTTATGGCATAATGTTTTTGTACCCAAGAAATTCGTACCCAATTTAATGTTCGTACCAAAATTTTCGTACCCACATACACAATTGTGGTGATGTAGATAAACTTTAACTGATGCTTTTATATCCATCCTCTTCATCGTCACACCAGTACTGTCAGTACTTTGATTATGTATTGGCGATAGTCTACCGATTGACTAATAGTGCTAGCAAAATCCTGATGAAATCAGTGTATGTTTTTGCCGAAATATTAAATCCTAAACTTTTATTGTAAAAACATGGTATCGGATGCAAGCTAGTAACAAACGATGATAACGAGTTCGCCTTTCGTAAGCTCTTTCTACCCGCCGAGAACAACTCACTGAAATATTACGAGAGCGAAATTAAGATTAGTGAGAGAAACTGTCCATACATTCCGTTTGTTAGATATGAAGTAGACATTTAGCTTAGGGTCTTAGGCAAAAAATGCATGCAACTAATTAATAAGATTATAATTGTTCAAATAAAAGGCATATGTTATCAACAATACATGTTGGCAAGCGAGTAACTGCATGCGAATATAACTCTGCACATAGTCATGTCACCGTAACATACATTTACACGTACATTAACACAAATCTTATTGATAGATAAAGCATGCTTTTTTTAGAGTGCATATGTATTTTTCGGTATTATTATTTTATCTAATTTTCTTTCAGATCAATCAAATTCGAAACAGATCGTTTTCAATAGGCTAAAAGCTATGACAAATAGGGGGTTTTGCGCTACTTGAATGCTTCTCAAGCACAATCACAACATTCCAATTCATGGCATCTGGAACACATGATTTAATCAGTATTTTCACTTGTGACATTACACAGAAGGCATGTTACCTAGAAGCCGATACCCATGAAAACCATTACGCAATCACATATGGCGGAAACAAAGGACACTTGCTGGTAGTAGACCTCAACGAAGACACTTCTGGGAGATATAGATGTTGTGAAACACACAATCTCAGCAATTGTGACACTATTACCATTCCTCTTCAAAGACCAAAGAACCAAACTGAGAGAGGTATTTTCTTAATAATTATATATTTCGGCAAGGTTTTAGTTTTAGCGTTATTCCTTTGCTACAGCTTCAGTCGGCAATAGGGATTATCGTATGGATTTGATCATTTAAAATATCAATACTTGATTAGCTATTTTAAAACTCGTTTAACATAGGGCTTTAATGCACATATCATAACTTATCAAAATTCTAAATGAGTTTTATATATTCCGCGTGTGCCGTCTTGTAATATTTTTGAAGCTTTATTCCGTATGATGACCGTTAATGTGTTGCATGATGTTGACCATTTCAGAAATGAGTGTTCAACCATCCATGCACAGATTCACCAGCGATATATCGGGCGTTTTAAGAGTTTTTATCGGCACATTGGGCGTTTTTGTGATAACATTGATCGTCGAAAGGGTGATACAAATTTGCATTACGTGTAGAAATATGTTCTGCAGACAGACACAAGCAGGTAGATATCAAATTTGTAGTGTAAACCATGAGATTTGCAAATCTATTTATTTATAATCACTAATGACATTACTATGACGATTTCCTATCACATTAACGGGTACAATTAAACTTCCCATTTTTAAGCATTTCACGTTCAGATGAATTATTTTTATATTTATCAATTATGGTTTTCGTAAATTTTAGCCTCGGCACTGTATAAAGCGCTCCAGCTCAGTAATATGCACGTTTAAAAAAAATTAATGGACAAATCTTGTCGTTATATTTAGGGTTAACGCACAAGTCATGCATATGTTTTGCCTACAAATGAAAACATGCACTGACTGTTTTTGCTTAATGCTGCAACTACAATTACGCACATTAGTAAAACGTTCATTATATAGTTGTCGGTTAATGCACTTTATGTTTGTGCCTTGAAGGTACCGGCGCGGAAAGAGAGCGACTGAACTGAAAAAACACCTGCAAATCAGAACACTGTGATATTTCGTAATACAGTAGACGACCTAGCGTTATGCACACCATGTCAAGTAAATCTTGGTCAAAGAACAATGTATGGCGATAAGTGGGATAATACAAAATTGAATGCATATATGACTCCACTTTAATTTCTCTTACGTAGATGAAGTACTATTATAGCATGGTACAAAGGAATATGCATTACATGCGGATATTTTGTGTATTTACAGGCTTAAATTCGTGTTATTTCTTATTAGAGGTGTTTTATTGTTGCGGTAAATGATATTATATTGATTTGCGTTTTCTATGAGCCTGTGATATTTATGTGTCTTTCGTCCATTTCTAGTTTGTGTATGAAGAATTGAACTATATTGTTGACCGGATACTTTTAAGAATTCCAGTCATCAGCTAGTGACAATGTATATTATGTTAGAAATGTATGCATGCAAGCCGGATAACATTGTGCCACGGGATTAAATACAAAATACACGTACGTCCTTATGGAATATAATAAACAATGTTGCGCTTGTAATTCAATTTGAAGAAGATATCGTAGATTCAACGATTTATTAATAATAAAAAGTGATCTGCCGTGATAATATATGCTGTATTTTGACCGGTTTGGAATTTTAATTACAAACACACTTGCATTCTTGTTTGTAAACAACTCAATTTTCTAACGTTGGCTTGATGCTATGTCCAATTCTAAAAGTCGATACTGAAGAACAAGACTTTAATTATCTAGGATACAATGAAATAGAATAATCTTAAGAGTTTTTGTATAGCTGTTAGATGCAAATGGCTAGAAGTGATGAAAATAAGATGACTATTATAGTCGGGCAGAACCCATACATGCTAGCAAATTTAGGTTAAAAACGTGCAGAAACACATATATATTGACCATACATATTGCTAAAGGGCTTTACAAATTTAGTTAGTTTATGCTAGATACATACATGTATAATACACAGTAGGTTTCGAGAAGGAGAACGTTTATTCGGTTCGGAACACAAAAGTTGGGCTCGTTAAACCCCGACATATTGTCAATTTCTTAACATCACCGAAAAAATGTATACCTCCCGAAACCAATTATGCATTCTCGATATGAATCTCTTTGGCATGTTTTGTTTTTGTTCGGTAGTTTTAATTCCTAGAATTGGTAAAAGATTTACTGTCTTTATAGCAAGTAGTTACTGAGTTTCAGTTGATTGTGAAGGGAACTATTGCTCCATTTATTAACTCATTGTTTTAGGTTATGTTATATTGTTTGATGTTGTGTTGTGTTAAGGTTTTGTTGAGTTAAATGTTCAAGAAGAAATAATACTTTCATAGGCCATGATATTCAGATATACGCATTCCAAATGTTCAAAAAGAAATAAAACTTTCATAGGCCATGATATTCAGATATACGCATTCCAAAAATCTCTGCATATATAATCACTAAAATATATTTGCCTTATTATACTAAGTATAGATTCAAATAGAGTATGGTTTTGAATGTTCTTAATATAGTTTTACTTGATAGTAAATTTAAAAAAAAGCAATAAAACTAATAATTTCTTAAAAGGCCTCATGTAAAGTATCCTTTATATACCGTTATCTTGTATAATAAATGTTTGTTAAATACCTTTATAAATTCCACAGATTATTTAGTTCAGAAAAAAGAACATGTATGTCGTTTGCCACAATAACGGTTTGCGGAAAAAATGTAATTAATATTAGTCATGTTGTTTATCACACCATAATGAGCCTGAAAGATTACCATCATATACTAGTTATGAAATCGTATTGCAAGCAGCTTTGTAAGTGAACGAAAGTAAATCTACAAATAATATTAACCTTCTAAATTGTTAAAAAAATGTCTTCCTTGATCCCACGTAATACATTTTAGTAGCCCAGGACATCAATCTTTATTGTTACAAAGTCACACATTCAGACTAAACAACATGACCCGCGTCATGCGAAAATGGGTCTTATGCCATATGCGACCAGATTAACTCCAGACAGGCCTGCACATCCCCGCAGCCTGGTCAGGAGCTACGCTGCCGCATTTGACATACAGCCCATTTACTCATGACGAAGCTGTTATGTCAATATTTATGTAGAATAGGTAAGTGTTACTATATGTGTTTATTTTTCATGTAAAATGCGTACGTCCCTTGTCTTGTATGTGTCCATTTACATCTCTTGAGTTATTCAGTCCCTTGTCCTGTGTGCGTCCAGCCATGTACTGTTATGTCATACAAGATTTTTATTAGTCAGTTCCAAAAACCTAGTACAATTCAGTGCAAACTTACTGGCCATGCTTTCCTTTGCTTCTAGGCTGTCGAAAGACATACTTGTTTCAATCTAATATGACTGCGTTTTTTTTTCTTCCAACCTGGTGTGTTTTATATTATTTGTATTTTGCAATTATATATTTTCTGCAATGAACATGAATTGAACAACTTTGAAATATTGTACATGTATTTATGTTTAGAAGGTTGTGACATATGTTAATTGTGTTATTTTGTGTGTGTTTTTAGGTTTCTGTATTTTGTTATATCTATTTACATATATACAAGAATTTGTACTCTTGGACATAAATAAACATCAAACATTGGGAGGCGTTACGATTTATTTGAAAAAAACGAAAAAAAAAATAAATAATCAATGTGTGTTTACAGTATGTGTTTATCACGTTTACAACTGAATTCACTTTTGAACAGAAAGCAATATAAAAATGTATTCGTTACAATACAACAAGGGCATTTCACACATTTCTTGAATCATATTTAAGACCTCTAGTCAACCTCTATTAACTTGTGTCCCAATGTTCAGTAATTTCACGAAGGACCTGAAAAAAAGGCATTTCATGAAGTTCTTACTAAAACAGTTATTTCACGACAAACCTGAATCGTTCAGCAATTTCGTGAAATTACTAGTTTAAAGGATATATTCTAACTTTATACAGAGGCATATAAAACTACACAAATAGCCGTTGCTGCTGATATTGATGCTCATAATACGGACAATTATGAAAATGATGATGACGGTGGTTATGATATTGGCGATGATGCTAATGATGGTAATGGTGATGCCGACGATTATTTTAAGAATTATATAATTATAGTGATGGCAATTACGGTGTTGATGACTAGGCTGCTTATACGGGTACAACTGAAGATGGTGATGTTGTCGATGACGATTATTTTTTTGATGATGAAGATGATGATGATGAAGAAGATGAAAAATATGACGATGATGATGATGATGATGATGATGATGATGATGATGATGATGATGATGATGATGATGATGATGATGATGATGATGATGATGATGATGATGATGATGATGATGATGATGATGATGATGATGATGATTACGAGGGTTGCAATGCCTGTGATTATGATGACAATGACAATTATGATGATTATTATCACATCGTCGAAAACATGTGTGCCATTTACTTTGAAGTATCTGGATAGCAGTTTGTCAGTTATGTTTATGATAGTGTCAAGCATAATGAATCATAAAGCGAAAACAAGTCAATCGATAGACACACGCTTCTTAAGTTTCCCATTTTAACTTTAAAGCCATTTTAACTTTAAAGCCATTATTTCAACCGAAACCGTCATCAGTTTCATTATACACCGAACAATAGACAATAGTATTAAACTACTATCATGTTTCGATTAAAGTACGAAATACTTATGTTTGAAGTAAACTCTTTTACAAAAGCGTTGTTTATATAGATGTGTCAATGGTTCAGCGGAAAAACAACGCTAACACAGCACATTCTTAATTGTTTGCATGTTGAAAAGACGACATTCCAAACGAAGTCATATAAAATATTACATTTGTATAAAATGAGAAAAAGGGAAACAGGAAACCCGGATAAATAGTTTAAAATTAAGTCAATCCCACACTTTGTCTTCTTCAAATGCAAACATTAATCTTTAAATTAATCAGATACATTATGTCATCGTAGTGATGCTAAAAAACACTCGTTTATGTATATTAACCATGTCTTAGACGGCATACAATTGATGTGAATAAACGTCGGTTGTTCTCAGCATTTGCTATTTTTTTCGGTTACGTATTTCTTTGAGAGGTCATGATAAAAGCACGCTGAACAAAAACGTTGAAACCTATTTCCCACAAAAATCTTATACACGTGCACAGAATCCGTTAAATAAATCACTTATATTTAGTATACTACATCACTTTATTACTTATACGCGATGGAAAGGTTAACGTTTATAAATAGCCCATGCAATATTGACACGGAAACAAGGCAAAAAAACGAAGGACGCAAGCTCTATCTGCAAAAAGGAGTATTAATAATCAAATGAAAGGAATGACTTTAACAAGATATGCAAATACACAGAATTATTGTAATTATCCTTTATTATTGCTAGTATGTTGTACGAGACTGCAAATAACAATTGTGTTCTCTTTTGGGGGCGTTTTACTTAAATCAGACTTGCATTTTTTGAAGTAAAGAATGCGAATAAATTGTATTGATCATTTGCAATCGACGTGGCTCACACGGTCTGCATGATTAATTAAATGATATGGGATGTTTTCTGCAAAGTTAGATTAAATTATTAATGTACAAGGAATGTCACTGAATCTGCTGCTAAGACCAAACACATAAATAAATGCATCGCAATTGCTTAACTTCACAAATGAGAACGCCCATATTGCTCTAACTCGGTATGTTGTGATGATATACTTACGGTAATGATGTTTATATTCAACAAGCAAAACAACGAACGCAAAACAAAACCAAAAAATATTATAAATGTATATGCAAATCATATAACATTCCATGGTAGACTCACAATTTAAACCTTTTTTAGAATTTAGACATATGTATACACAAGAGAAACTTGTTTTCCTTCACTCGTTCTTTAAACTGTATGCAAATTGAGCCGATCTCAATGTGGGTGGTGCAGTAGCCGTTGCAACATGACCCGAAATTTACCGACTTTTTAGCAAAAAAAAGATCTGTCCCCAAATTACAAGTATTTCAATCATGGTGTATGGATTTGCGTTGAAATGGATTGTGACGTGTAAATTTTTTAAACTATTTACTGATAATATGGCTATTTTATGCAAGCAACATGATGAATTCCAATCACATTTTAATAAATTATATCTATACTGCAATGATTGGGGGCTGAATGTTAAAACTGCAAACACTGAAATAATGGTATTTCGAAAAAGAGGAAGATTGAAATATAATGAGAAATTGTCATACAATGGTAATACTATCTTTGTTTTTGATAACTTAAACTATTTAGCCACGGTGTTAAATGTTTCTGGAAGTTTTAAATTTAACCAATAACACGTGGTTGGTAAAGCACGTATTTGAAAATTCAAACGTTGTGCACGTAAAAAGTTTTTTGAGGGTTCCAATGTAGACATTTTGACAATTTTAGACAAGAGTGTTATGGGAATATCAATAACAGTACTTTATAAGACATGTATACAGTTGATAAATTCTTTTTATGATGCACAGAATATTCAGACTTACCCCTAGACGTTTGCGTCTAGTATCTTAGATTAAGAGTCTTTGCAGACGCCAGTTGAGAATCCAAACTGGCATATATATGCTCAGAACAAAATTCCACGAAATGAACGCTATTGTTTATGTTGTAATTCCGTTGATTTAGAAGACGAATACCATTTTATATGTATACGCAGCTGTTACATTGATTTAAGAAAAAAAAATTAGCCGTATATGTTATGTTAATCCATCTGGGCGTAAATTTCACAAGTTGTTAGTTTCATGTGATAGATAAAACAATTCAAACGTATGTAGATATATAAAAGAAGCTTTATTTAGAACAAAACTATCCTAAATAATACTGTTTAATAGAATTCATCATCCCTTGATAGAGCGACCGTGTTCTTGCCCCAAATTTCCACATATTGTGCTTATTTGTATTTGTATTTTTTAATATAATTACATTATTTGATGAACTGAACAGAAAATATCGTTATTTTGATGCAAATGTCCCATGATAAATGAAACATATATTGTGGCAATATATGAGCTTATAGTTAACAAAAATAGTTCACACAACCAAAAAAATGAATAAAAATCAATAAAGTCTTTATTTGGGGAAGGTGATAAGGAAATTTACTATTTATTAATTCATTTAACGGTATCAATCATTATTCATTGCGTTTATACTGAAATATGTATACAAAGGAAAACATGTATACAAAGGAAAACATCAAACATCAGATAGGGGTAGCAACAAGGCTTGTCTGTCTGTCTGTCTGTCTGTCTGTCTGTGTGTCTGTCTGTCTGTCTGTCTGTCTGTCTGTCTGTCTGTCTGTCTGTCTGTCTGTCTGTCTGTCTGTGTGTCTGTCTGTCTGTCTGTCTGTCTGTCTGTCTGTCTGTCTGTCTGTCTGTCTGTCTGTCTGTCTGTCTGTCTGTCTGTCTGTCTGTCTGTCTGTCTGTCTGTCTGTCTGTCTGTCTGTCTGTCTGTCTGTCTGTCTGTCTGTCTGTCTGTCTGTCTAAAACTAGACATAAAACAAAGACTAAACGTTATCGAAAATAAAAATGTCATGACGTCTAAATTATACCGTCATACTTACAATATTTCATTCCATGCATCGTTGACGAAAAAAGAGCAAACAACGAAACTTATACTATTAAAGACCAAATGTTATTATTTGAAGCGATACATTTAGCGGGATCATATGGTGCTTGTATTCAGTGGAATTGTTCACTTTTTGATAAAAGCAACAAACTTTGCACATTTGTAGATACAAGTATTTTATTCAATTTTATTATGGATCCATCTCCAATTTTCAAGATGGCAGCCAAAATGGCTGCCAAAGGTTAGGAATACATGTTACTGCCAAATTTGATTAAAATATTCTGTTTTTGGCATTGAAATTAGCTGTTTTATGTTATTAATTAATTAAAATATATTTCTACATGAAAACAATGAATTAAATATTGCATATAAATCAAAATGGCTTCCAAAATGGCCGTCTTAAGTACAAAAAATAGGATTTTCCTACTCCAATCTATAATTTCAATATTCATTGAACGTATGTTATATAAGCAAGTGTTTTTTTTTCGTTTTGTATTTACAGATACCTTTATATGTATAATATTCTCAACATATTGTTTCAGTCCATAAATAAAGAAATAACTGCATTCAACGAGTTCACACTTCCAGACCTTAAAGCTGCCTTAATATCAAACCGCGGTCACATCCTCCACCACATATGGTGTATGTATTCAGTGGAATTGTTCACTTTTTGTTAAAAGCAACACACTTTGCCCATTGGTAGTTTAAAGTATATAAGGCAAAATATACTTTTTTGGGGTAAAATCACTCAAAATCGAAAGTTTTCCCGCTGATTATGTAGAATAATTAAATAAATAGACATTTTCATTCATGGGAATTTACCCAGAATTTGAGTTTTGTGGTATTAAATAGGTATCAGAAACCTTTCTGATAATTCAGTAAAAAAAAAATAATTGTCCATGTATTTTTTTTAGTTAAAAACCACCAAATTTCGCATTTTATTTTTGCAAATTTGCCCATTTTTCTAATTTTAATTTTGCGAATTATTTTACTAAGTTAACAATTTTCAACATATTTGTCTTATCAGTGTTTTAAAAACCCACATATGGCCTCCTTGTTTCATTCCAACAACGACATTTTTTATCAATATCTATTAGTGATTTTGAATGGAAATGAATAAAATTACTCAAAAAGCAAGAAAATGTAAAAAAGTAAGTGGATTCAAACCTACAAGTACACTGTACTCATTGGAATGTTTTGTTTTGAGCTATGTTATACGCATATGTACAAAGAAGAACCGTTTTTTTATTATTATTGTGATCACAAGTGTTATAAATCTAACTACCGGGTATATCAAATAATTTCAGAAATCAGAAGTTTTGTGTTTGCTTTTGTATATTGTTCCTGAAATCTCACTAAAAGTCGTCATTCAAACATGTTCATGTTTCAATTAAATCAGGAGACCCATTTGTGTGTTTTTAATACATTAGTTAGACTACTATGTTGAAAATTATATCAGTTGAGTAAAAATTAGGAACTAAAATCTGAAAAATTGACTTTAACCGCTAAACTAGTTAAAATGTAGTGGTTTTTAACCTACATAAACTGTTAAAAATAAATAGTGGTTTTAACCTAAAATCACACTGCTATCATTGCATTGTTTGTTTAGAGTGATCTTATATGCAATTGTATATATGCGTACAATATTTGATTATTATAAAGATCACATGTCTTATAAATCTAATTAAATCAAATAATTCCAGAACTCAACAGTTTTGTGTGTGATTTTAATCATTTTATTCATTTCCTCCCAAAATCACTTATAGATGGTGATTAAAAAAGTCGTTGGAATGTAACAAGGAGGCCATGTGTGTGTTTTTTTAATAACTAATCAGACATATATGTTGAAAATTGTTAACTTGGTAAAAATAATTCTCGCAGAATTAAAAAGTAAAAAATAAGCACATTCTGCTGAAAAAATGCGAAATTTGGTGGGTTTTAACCCTTTTTTAAAAATAATACATGGACAATTATTTTTCTAATGAATTATCAGAAAGATTTCTGATACCTATTTAATATGGTGCGACCGGGAGGTCACAAGGAAACGGATTCGAGAGCGTTTCAAATAAGGCTTTCTATACCATCGAGCTAAGATAAATAGGTTTAAACGTAATCATAACATAATTCCTTATCCTGTTCCAACTGAACGCAAAATCACAGTATGTCGTGTTCCAAATACTGACTTTATGCTTGGGATCGGTTTGTTAATACGATATGAGATCATTGTTCAACATCATGTGCTCAGACTAAAAGATAATATTATTTCAATGTTTGCGTCCTTCGGGTCAAGTCCTTTATATTATAAACAAATGCATGCACGATACATGTTCATTCAAAACTTCATCGATAATTTGCACCAGCCCTTCGTCAATGTCGCATCCTTTCGGAACCTGCCAAAAGTCACCATGCAAAACGTATTCAAACGCTTTCTTAAATTCCATGTTGTTGATGTTGCTGTTGCAGTTGTTTCACAATGATGAATCTGCCGTTGAAAATGTGTTCCGCTCTGTTCCGCAGGCAGTTCCTAGGTCATATTTTCAGTCAGAAGGGAATGATGCGTAGCATGACTTTTTGGGGATGGCTGATAAGACTGATGGTGCGGTAATTCTCGCAAAGCTTCCTTGTTTCGGTAGGGGGTGAGCAGAGACTGGCCGACAGCTTCTCCTCCCAGATCTTCTGGCATAGTGCCGTCATTCCTACTGTCATTGACTTTCATCCTTGATTAATTATCTCCTAAGGAACGTTGTCCAATCCGGCGATTTTTTCTGCTTTATACTTGGCACTGCCTTATTCACCTCCGCTTTAGGTATGGACGGACATTCGTCCTCGGCTTCTGGTCTGATTGTTAAAGTTAAATAGCACATATAACATATTCTCCAAAGGTTACTTATTTGGCATTTAAAACCCTATAATAGTCACCTACCAATGTTGTTAAATGCATACCCCATGGGGTCAAATTGACCCCGGCCAGGATGTTTATTGTTTGTCTTATATGTTTACAGTGCACATTGTTAAGATCGTCTACTCTAAAACGTCAATGCGTAGAGATTTCCCATTTTGCAACTAGCCTTGTCTACTGCTTGTCTTGAAATAATGCAATTTGTGCTAATATCTGGCCCCGACTTAAAGGTATGTGTTTCAATTATATGCACATAGTTAAACTGTCGTTCTCTGCAACAGCAAGACTCAAATATTATGTAACATTGCGTTGTGGAACTAGTATGTTTGAATCATGCCAGAGGGGTTACAAATTCGTCCCGCCACTGAATCCGCAAAACCAATAGGTTTGGTATGTGTTCGTAACATCGACGAGTGGTCATCAACCAATATTATTAGAATTATGTCTTTAGTTTCACAACTTGCCACCCCCTATTGGTATAACCTTTCAACACATTCTTGCATAAAACCGCAAGTTCCATGGTTCTCGTGAAGCATCGAGTTGCGTTTCTTTACAACATTTTGTTCAGAATATGCTTCCTGACTCACAACTGGTCAGGCGAAGGTGGTCTCTTGTTAAGCAAAGACATATTTTGGGGATACCTTTAAAAATAATGTCTGAAGGTATTGTTTATATATGAGCTGCTGAAACAAATTTTCTTGGTAGTAAACCGGCTTGGCGGTTTAAATCGCCTTATAATGTAATCCCGAATAAAACGTAAAAACGAATTGCCGATTATGTTTAATGCAATATTTAAGCAATGTAACCTAACGCTTCGTTACCGCGAAGCAATTTGTATGCTGGCGTGCTTAAAATAGACACATTAACGGCGCAATTTTATTTTACAAATCCTGTATTGGTTGAAACTCCACATGCATGCACATCGCACATGAGCTTTTCGAATTGCTTTTCGATCGTCTTGCGTCGTGAGTTGTGCAATATGAATACTGTTGAACTTTTTAATGACATCTCATCCTAAAGTGTTGATGAAATATTATTTAACATTACATGAAAGAACCTTAGATGAACTTGTTTTAGGTTGTTCCCGTTATTCCGTTACGATGCTTGTAGATGTCGTCGGAGCTAAAATAGATATCAGAAAAGAGATTTTCATAAATATTATTCTATGATACCATACTTAAGATGTTTAATATTTGGTGTGTTATAATTGTGGCCCTCTATAAGTTTTGTATAATACATGTTCCCTTAATAAAAACTGATTGTGTCATTTTGACACGTGATTAATACGCACTTACATAAACAATAACTTTAAAAACATCATCGTTTTATAAACCGAAAGCTCCAGAGCTTTCTAATTGTGTATGCTACATCAAAAAGTGGACCTGAACCAGTGTGGTCAAGAAAATCCATTTGTTAAAAATGGACTTCGCTTTGATGTATCATTTTTCTATTGTTTGTGGGAAAACAACGCTCCAAAGGCATAATTATGAGAGCCTAGATGTGATTACCAAATTACGACACAGTTACAAAAAAAGACGACATCGACATAGCAGTTGTATGGTTTGTAAAGACTTTATAGCCAAGCAATTTTAAAAGTACTAATTGAAACTGCAATGTTAGATGATTGGTTTTTAATTTGTAAAAGCGTAATGTGGCCCTGTAACATGTTGGTTCAAATAATGCCTTAGAGATGAAATTTGATCCGCCATAGGAGTACCATGTTTCCATTATTTATATATAGTGGACTCTAAAACAACGTAGTATGTTCCACTAAAATATTGAGCGATGCATATGTTTGAATAAATCATAATGTAGTTTTGCCTGAACAGAGAGTTCCCAAATTATGAATCTGGGTTCAACGCTGATAAATTCGCCCCAAATCTTAGTTTAGTTGGTTAAACAACATTGTATTGGTTGACAATCCAATGCCCTGATGTAAGGTATTTGGTTTTTTACACCGTAAAATGGTCATCTTCTAGGTTTGTTCAAATAATGCCCGTAAAATTATCCCCGCCCTTGAGGTACGTTTATGTATGTAAGTTTTGAAAATGAATAATATCTCTCTTTTTTCCACAATTTATAATGTAGAGAGCTTATGTATTTGCTTCTCATGGTCGTGTTGTTTACCTTTACCAAATTGCTTCAAAGCATGTCTCAATTGTTTAAATTAGAAATATCATCGTTAGCAGATTGTTTATATGGAAAAGGAACAAAATACTAAATCTTTTCTCTTGGACAGCAAGACCCAGATGATTATATAATTATATAATATCATTTATTGGTCCTTCGCCAATTTGTTTCAATGCATGAATCTAGGTTGACAATCGCCCCCAACCTCGTGTTTACCCTTTCCGTGTAATGTGATTCTTTTATATCTTCACCTTAACTGTTAAGCTGATAACATACATATGTTATTTGTAATCAAATGTATCAAGCAATTTTCTTGTTCAAACGATCTCCCTTAAAACAGATTGGGCAATACAATACGGGTCAAATCTTTGATATTCGCTTTAATAACCGGATAGCTGTACACCTTTCTGTAGTACATGTACTGAAAGTGTTTAAACTTGTCACATTTATTATTGGTCCTCTTCATAATTTGTTCATATGTAGCACCTGGGGGGGGGATATATTTGTAAATATTTGTCCTGTGATTCTTTAAGTTCCAAAGCTCTTGGTTTATACATTTTGTACAAGTCGTACTATTTCAGTTAAAAACAAAACATTTATCGAGGCAAATGGTTAATGACATGTTTATACGCAAATCAACTTTGAACGCAATTCTCCCAAACATTACACTGGTGAACGATCTTTGTTCATATTGAGACTCTTTTTTATATATGTTAACACTATAATGCTAATTTTGCGTTAAAATTGTATTAAATAATTGACATGTTCCCGTTTTAGTGATTTCAATCGGCTATTTAAGTAGCTCTTACGTTCTTTTAATTGTGTCATTTGTATGCAGATTCAGTGCGTTGCAGAATGTTTTCATTTCTCTTTATCGTTGGATCATTAGACTGGGACTAAATAAAAGTTTTCAAATAAAAATAAACAGCTGATATTTGCTTTAATAAGTTCAACTTTAAAACATAATATGAGTGTTGCATTTGCCCGTACCATCTAACAAGGGATACGGCCAAACAGGAGCAACACGGCTGATAGTCACTCTTGAAACGTTTACCAAGCGTAATGCTCATAGTGTTCCTTTTTTAGTAAACCGAGTCGTTTTGATATTTGCGATCATAAACGTACATTTGTTGTATGTTAAGTAAACCCTTAAACAAATCGGACAAAAGCGTAAAATTAAAACAGAAATTTCAGTCACTGTTTAGTCGTTTTCAGAATCATTTTATTCTGGAAGGGTACTTTATCTAGAGAAATTAAAACGAAGTACAGCGTTTTTGACTGTGATAACGTTTTGAGTAATTGTCACATACTTATTGTATGTTATCGATATGGTTCACTCTCAGTGAAGGTTTTTTTCCTTAAAATAATATTTTGAAACTATTTTGTGCTATATTGTTTCCGTCCTATGTATTTTAAATCAACCACTTAACTCGATTTTTTAAATTAAATTCGACGTTATATTCGCCATGAAAGTCATAATAGTTAACGACTATACGTCGTCACGCATTGTATATTTCAGTTATCAAGTACACTAAAAAAATGTATCTTGCTTCTTTTGTTTATTACAGACGGTATATTGTACTGTAAATACACTCAACGATCAGTTAAGGATGGGAGGCAGTATGGCGATTTATTCCATACATTCCACGTCGATGCAACCAAATTGGCCGAGGTTGTCGCAGGTACATTTCCGGCACATTGAAACACCTTCCATAACCATTTTTGCTTGTTGTATAACACGCCATCGAACTCGCATTCTGAAAACATGCAGACATTCGTTAATTCTGGGTTTGGTTAAATAGTTTGGATTGCGTTTAATAAGTTTTAATCCCTCAATGACATTCAGGCATGCAAATACTCGAAGTGTTTATTATAATACTGATTTGTGTTCATTGCCTTAACATAAACTTCGACGGGCAGAAACATGTATTATTTAACAAATGTTTCAAACTGAAAAGTGTCAATATTCATATTTGTAATGTTTCAAATTTGCTAGTTGTTTTAATAAAATCAAATGAAATCACCTCCAATTCTTTTTAATGCATACACGTCCAAATTACTGATGCATAAAGCTGCATGTATCATGTAAACCAGAGACATCGAACGAATGAACCAATCCACAACTCCTTTATTTAAGAACAATTACTTATGAAATTCATGGCACAATTAAAAACGCAAAACATGCGAAGAATACAAACTTATAATTCAAAATGGAAAAGAAAGCAATTCCTGAACCATAGGTTTCAAAGCGAAGAGTATAAAAATCTAAGGTTGTATATCGCAAATAAGTGACCAAATGAACTATACAGTACAAATTTGTACGTAAAACACAAAATATGAATACGAGTAAAAGAGTGGCAACCATTATTACCAACATGCGAATAATTTAACTCAAGTGCGTCTCTTTGATAATGATTTTCTTTCGCATCATTTTAGTCGCTTCATACTAGTGATCGTTTAAAAACTAAGAACATTCGCGCATCAAAACTCACCGCCTTCGAACCGATAATGACAAGCTTCTTGTATATACTCTGGCTTAAATGCAATAACTACAAACCAACATTATTATGTAAAAACTTAAGATTAGTTATAATTGATAATCGTAATATGTGATTGCTAAAAATAATTCGATTGAATGAAGTCTCCATATACCAAGGAGCTGAACTAAAACGAATTTCACAGTAAACGTATCCGACTTAAACTAGAAATGACAACGGACAATACTAGAAACAATTTACTTATTTAAGTATGTTCTTTTAGTTTAAGTTTCGCAATTCTGTATTTGTAGTTAATTTGTTTTCACAAAAACTCCTGTCCATGAAACAAGATATTCATTTCGTAGCTGCAGTACTTGTCATCAATAACGAAATCGTATATTTGCAGTGATAACCTGCACCGATTATGCTCGGAACCGGTGTTAAAAAGGTAGTTAGATGCATACACGTGTCAATCTAACCAAAACAATGCAAACGTCTAGGCTCGGTTCCTCTTCAACAAAAATTCAGTGTTACTCTTTTTAAGTAATTGACATGATAAATTACGGTATAGATTGTAAAAATGTTAGATTAAAGTAAATAACGGTGATAGTGGAACTTAAGTTGCTACTTATATGTTTAGCTTACACACATGTAAACTTGCAATTGCGAAACAATCTTGTTGTCAGTATGCAGGTTATCTTTGGCTGATGGGTTGTATTGCCTCTGTTCTTTTTGTGTTATATACATTGTTAAATGCGGAATGGTTAATAAAATGCAATCACTCTTGCAGATTCAAAAAGATTTTCAGAACGTGGTTTTGTTTACGAATATTCTCAAAGTTGTGTACATAATAATGAGTATGTTTGGTTACATATAGTCAATGAACAGTAAGTTATACGACTTATTGAATAAAGATAAGTCGTCCTACAACACAAAATAGGACAGGATGATATAGAACTTGCAAGAATCATATAACATGTGTTATAATTGTGTTTTGCTAAATTTACCATGTTTTCAGTTCATTATTGAGAATGCTGTCGGCGGACGAATGACTACAAAGAAACAACAAATAGCTTCAGTGTTCTGCACTCTTCTCGGGATAAGGAGTTTAAGGTTTTATTAGTATAGATTTTAAAATAAACAACCAATGGGCATCGTAATGTTGGCGAATACTTCAGTCATGTACTTTTCCCTAGTGATTCACTGGACAAAAAAGAGTCGACTCTAAATGGGGAAACTGAAACTTGACTAAACATTACGAAACATATTGACAAACACATTTATTGCAATTCTAGCATACACAGCTGGCTCTGATTGACACACGCATAATACAAGCATATTAACATGCATCAATCATGGTAAATGGCATATACACGGTATATTTATTTATAACGAGCGACACGATGATTTGTATTCAACAGTTATACAGATTCACTAGGAACACCCATTGTAATAACAAACCGAAGTAGTAATTATTGCATAACTAGGTATATTTAGCACAAATGTGCATAAATCATTTCTCGATACAATGCAAAAAAATAAAACATTTCAACCCTAACAATAAGTAATATTTGATTACTTTAACTAGGAATTATTTGTTTCATCTACCAGATTATCCGTACGATGAACTGAAACAGTCATTAAATGTACCTCAACTGCAATCTATATACATAATAGTAAATGCTATAAGTTGTTGTTATTTTTTTTTGTTAAGAAAATATATCCGGTTTCGAATTTACTATTATATATTTACGGTAAAATGTTATATTGGTTAATTGTTATTTAGTACTTAACGACATATATTTGCAATGACCAATTCACGTTCTCAGCATGTCAATGATTGATAAAACATGAACTAACTACAGTCATGGCGTTGACTTTAACTCCAAGAGGTTGTTGTTTACGTTATATATACTGAGGAGGAAAATATTGCCATTTTATGATTATGTATGACGTAACCTATGATTGAATAAGCCTAGAAGACATGTACCTACAAAAATTTCTAAAGAGTATGAAAGACATTGGTAGATGCAGCTACTTTCGTAATACTGGTCGAACGACTTAGCGATTTAATACTTACTTAATATAGGAATATACATATTGTTTAAAGGGTCCGAATTCAAAATTGTTGGTAAAACGTTGGTAATTAGTGGTCATATTGATATTCGTATACCCTAGGACTGCTTTACCATGATTAAAAAAATTTTAATCAGCAGTTTGTTTTACAAATGTATAGGTGAGCATCATTCTTTCTATGTACCTTTCCAAATACACCTTTAGCGGCGAATCAGTATAAATCAGTACCGTACTTTGATTTATTGCTTAATCGTTATATTCGAACATACCAGCAATCGAAATAATCGGTTAATATCGAATTATCGTTTGCTTTATTCGACGGGAAAGAGTTTTTTTCTATATCTTGCTTAGCTTATATATATATATATATATATATATGTATATATATATATATATATATATAAAGTACACTTAAGATAATATATACATATATATATATATATATAAGAAATAAATTGACTTTTTCGACCCTTGACTTTTATTGTTAATGTTCACTTTAATTTTATTGCGTTTACGACGTTGTTTACGATGACATTATTTGCATTTTAGCTATTAAAATTAAGTTAAACTTACCAATATAAGAATTTAAAAAAGGTTATAACAGTCATATATTTTACGTATCATATCGACATTGCACATTCTGAAGTCATACGTCATACTCAAAGGGTTACAATTATATAGGCCCCTATTATTTTAAACTTGCGTTTTTGTAATAAGTTAGTCATCTCGAGGGTACAGGGCATTGACACGCATGCCAAAATATAGTTTAATGTTGAACTATATTTTCTGTATTCATTCACAGCGATCTGTGCACCTGATTAATATTGCGGATATGTGGCATTTATTAATGATAATTGACCGTAGATATGACTGGTTTGTACCTCATACTTATAACTCATACGTATTCCTATCAACTACCAGTTCTTTCAGCGAGCAGCTGTGTGCATAGCATAACATTCAGATGAACCTAGTTTATATCGATTGAGATGTGATGATTTATATAAAACAACAACAGGATATGTATAATAATAAACGTATTAATTCTTTACATAAACATTGTTTTATATATTTAAAACATAAATATAATCATTTTAAAAACACATTTCAGGAATATAAATTTAAATATTTAACATATTTCAATAATGAAAAAGTCAACCTATTGTTAACATCTTGGAAGAATTGAAAAAAATATCTCATTACATGTGCTATTATGGGTATTTTAGAAGCCTTGTAACGCATATTGTATCGTATACAATTGCAACATTTTTTATTATGCATTCATAAACGTATCTCGAAGTTTAAAAGAATGGGAACATTGTTTTTGTTTTTGTTCAGATAATTCGGTATGACATGAACAAGTAAGGAATAACGGACTTTAAATTTATAGAACGATGCATATTGCCATTACCATGTTTTTATTTCACGATAAACTTCACCTTCAGTTGGCGGTGGTGCACAAAGCATAATTGTACATCCTATATTATATCGAAAATAATCAAAATACTTTCTGCAATATTCACAATGATTTTCGAATAACCTAGATATATGTACCAACTAGCATCTATATTATAACCTGTTTTAAATGCATTTTCATCTCTATTTATCATGAACAACGCACTCTCTTCCGCCATTACCAATTTGTCAAACGACATTATAATGAGATTTACGAAAATTGATTTCATTATGAATATTTTATATCGTCGCCTGAGAAAATAAATATACACATAATAATAACATAAGCGTCAATCATCGCATGCATTTGACATTAAATAACAGTTTATTGTATACATTCAGACCAGACGTTCAAAATAATCATGCAAACCATAAGTTACTACATTACAGAAGAACTTCGTACACATTTCCAGTAATTACACATTTGAAAACAAAAAATACGAAACATTATATTGCAAGCATTAGTGCGAGCAGTAAAACCAGATATGTATGTTTTATTATTGCGCTAGGGAAGCCATTTAACAGCTGGTAAAACACAAACATCGCCGGTAAACTTATTTAGCCTACAGATGCATCACAGTTAATTACTCTCATATATTCTGTTTTCGTAGTTTAAACCTCGTAATATTTTGTGAAATTCATGTGCATAAACTGTTGATTTAAGTCATTGGTCCTGATACGGTGAAAACAAATCGGTTATGTGGAAACTACATATTTGTGTGCAGGTCAAGTTCTAAACGGATTAAAATTATCACCTAGTCTGTGTTAACCTTTGAAGGAAAGATAACACGTGTGAAATTTTACACACGTTTATATCAAAATAACTTAGTAACTGTTGGTAAATGTAACCTGAACTTAACTACTTTATTATAACATTTTCAGTCCAAATTCGTTTTGCTTCTGTCGCACGCGATTAACGTGGATGCATATGCTTATATGATATTAATCACAGCGAGCACTGTAATGTGTTAAGATGAAAAACGCAAATTTTGAGAACACATCCGGATAGTCTTTTTCACAACCAATGAACCTCTTCGAACTTACAAAAATGTGACAAAAATACAGTTTCATTCTTTATTCTCATTTATATGCATACATTACATATTTATAACAGTAATAAATATTCACATTAAAACACTATGTATATAACCGCTCATGGTGTTGAGCTCTATGAGATATTGCGAACGTTTGTATAGAATTATATATAAAATCATTCTATTATCACTATTTACAATACTAAGAGATAGAAAATAAGTGCTATTCTTTCTTTAAAAAAACTGCGATAAAATAATCAAGGTTAAAACACTCATTGCAGTAAATTGTAGCACTAGCGAGCTAATAAAATACATAAAAATAACAAATATCGTTCCTGATCAGATTTTTTATGACACTAAAACATAATGACATTATCTACAAGTAAAAATTGTCGTCTTTTTTAAATTGCACTACAGGTTTTGGCACGTTGTCTAATCAAGTCTCTATTTGAGAACAGCATAACAAATTGATCTATTCTTGATAAGTTTGGAAACTCAGAATTGCATACAATTGCCATCGAGAGTAAACTATCTCTTAAGTCATTAAATATTTGACATTTAAGTATAACATGAAGTTCATTTTCTACATTTTCACATGAACAAAACGGGCATGTTCTATTTTCTTCTATAAGCCTTTCAGAACGTCCAGTTTAAATACGAATGGGTGCAACACCAAGTCTATTTACATGTGGTAAATAGTTGAACACAATGAACATGTCACTTTACGAGGGTAACTCGAGAAGCAATAGTAATTGCAGGTATATGTGTAATATGAAAATAGGTTGTACCTTTCAATATATATTTGTTACTGTAAATCTGTGCAACAATTTGACTGAAATATGACGTCAGTCATTTCATGAAATTTCTGAAGCGACTTCAGCTTTATTCACGATTGTTAACTGCTTAATACAATAAACGCGACTAACAATAATTTATTAAGAAAAATGTACATCTTTGATTACCTGAATACATATTAACTCTAATTTTATTTTAGATGAGATTTAAAACAAATATTAAACTCGTCATTGACGCAGATAGTTGTGAATGAACGTATATAATTATTTATTTTGGACATTTCCGCTATAAACAGGGCAAAAGCGTCACAAGCTAGATTCTTATTAGTGCCAGTCATAAACAGCAATTAGCCCAGGTATAAAGTGGAAATCTTATGATAATATCATGTCATAAATGCCAAGATTATTACAATCGTCTTAGCTTCTTTTAATAATTAAGGTAATTTATGGTTTTATCTTGTCCTTAATTTGAAGCATTGCATATTTATTTCACGGTGTCACTTGCTTTGGATATTTTTCAGGGGCTTAGTAACGTGCATGCGGTGCAACGTCTGAAAACACAATATTGTGTTACGCATTTTGTAATGAATTTAAATGTTTAAATTCGTAAGAAACGTGTTTTTGTTCCGTTGATTTGGAATGATAGAGCATTAACGTGCAGCCATTGGCATCCATGAAACTGACGCGTCTTTGTAAATATTTCCGTTAAGCTCGCGCCCTTACATTACGTTGTATTTTTTTATTAATCTAAAAAGCTAAATTCAAAAGAGAACTAACAATATATTTGTATACAAAAAGTTGAAATCTGCAGATAAACATGATGATTATTTATCTTAACAAAAACGTGGCAAATACCTATAGCATACAAAACAACATGCATACATGATTACAAATAGGTTCAACTTTAACCAGGTTAGGTTAAATCAAATCTTTCAAAGATATTAAGGAAGATGCTTAGGAACAGTATCATGAGGAGAATCTGTAACAAGTAAGAAAGTCATTATTATATGTCTTATGCAAGGCTTTGTTGTTGTACTATTTATGTTACTCTGGCTGAACAACAGAATGAACAATCCAAACCAAGTATACAATCGCATGTACAAAATCGTCTATATTTCGGATTTTTTGAAGATATTATACAATACAAGTTTGGTTGAATAATAATTTTAATAAATTCCACTTTATTACAAGATACATTTGTTGTTTGAAAGAATAAAACGTCAAATACTGTGCAAATTTGGGTTAATTCATATAGGAAGGAAACTTAAAAAGGTGTCTGTGGAAACAATATTATTACAATCAATTATGCGTATTTTACAGCATAAGACATCAACATATCTAATGTTTGGATAAACCAGTTGATGCGGTTAGTGCTGCGCATCGAGGTTAAAACAGACCTCAAGGCTAGGTTTGAACAAATTTTGAAATAAAGCATGCAAAAATGATAAACATGTCAGGACAAGCATTTTACGTTAAAGGGAATGAGCTGTATATATATTCGATACTCAAAGGCTGTATTTTCTACACTGCCTGGATGTATACATAGTAAACACGAAAAACGAATATATACACTATATGGTAACACAGCAGTAGGAGAACAGAGAGCAATATGGAAAAAGAAACACACAGGAAAACGTGAAAGAATATGATTGTATTTAATGCATATAAGTAAAGGAAAATGAGTAATACTGTATTAGAGTATCAGTTCATGTAAAGATCTATGGTGCAACCCACCATTATCTAAATTTATTGTTGCATTATATTCTTTATATAGTAAATGAACAAGTATCTTTCCCTAACTTACTCAGCACCCTACATGACATTCATAAACAGCGATATTGACACTTACATGTTTTTATAACGCGTTCATCGTTTGGGCCATTCAAAATCCAAAATGTAAGATTCGAACATAACTAAAGGCTTCACTATTGAGTTAATCTGTTTTAAATAATATTACTACGCATAATGCAACATTATATGAAATACCGATATCATTAATATACTATTTAGACTTTGGGGCTAGTTTATGGTTTACTGTTTATACATCAAGTGTAGGAATGAAGAGCATTCATATATGTTATATAGATGGCTAGTTAACCGGTTATCCGTTTCTTAAAGAGGATAACCGATTACAAAATAATATTCGGTTACTCTTGCAGAAAACGCATTCTTTTGTTGAACGCAATAAATGCTCAAATCGTTAGCACCTTTTCCTTTTCAATCAGCACACACCAGTGATTGTTTTCATCTGTATGAGAAACATAGATAGACTACAACAGAATTAATGTAGTGATTGACTTAAAGGTGATAGTAATCTTGAATAGTTATTGTCGGATATGTTCGTCCCACCGTTTGTTTATGTTAATGTAAGCACTGGAACTCATGATAGAAACTATTGAAGTTCATAAGTAACTATTTAAACGTTTTGTTATGTTGTTATGTCTGGTTATATACTTTTGTATATGTAGTAAGGATAACATATTAAACACGGCGTTGCTAAGAAAATTAACTTGACGCAGCTAACCAAACCCCCGTACAACAAAATAATGACATCCTTCAATGCGCTCGGTGGAGTCTAAATCATAACCCACATATTTAAAACTCAGTCAAGCAGAGCCATTTCAATAACTCGCGCAAGTGAACAAGTTCACTTAGTATCCCATTAACATTACCACGCTTTGTTTTATTATTCCCGAAGCGTAAAACCGCTTCATTTATTATTACATGCACAAAAATTGTGAGAAAGCGAAAATAATAAAATAAGATGTTTTTAACTAGCATAATATATTATCCCATTAAGATAAACACGCTTCATTTATTATTTATTATCCCTTGATCAAAGTCACGTTTCATGTACTATGCCATTAGCAAACGGACTAACGCTGAATTTCAAATATCACGCTTTTAAGAATGTTTACGCGTTTCCAAAACACGAAACCCTGTTGGGAAAACTTAAATGTTCGGGCCAGTGATTTTATAATAAATAATGCGTATATTTAATGTAATGTGACTTGTCATAACGTGACTCATACTCTTTTCACGTAAGGCAATACGTGCATTCAAAATTATTCGTTCCCCTAACAATCCTAATTAAACGTCGTCATATGTAAATGGGCCCTATGCTATATGCGGCCAGCGTTGCTTCAGAGCAGCCTGCGCAGTCACGCCAGGTCTCGTGGTCTCATTGGCGCACAGTGTAGTTCCTGGCAAGACCAAACGAATGCGTTAATTGGTATTGAGCTACATTTGTCGAATAAGACTCATTTTCGCATGACGCGGATCAAATAATACTCAGTACGTTTGTGTACTCGAATATAGCCAATGCCATAGTTAAGTATAGCACTGCACTTTGGTGTTATCGCAACTTCGAAAGTCAACTATTATAATTAAAAATAAGTTGCATTTATATATCATCATGATTTTTCTCCTTTTCTTTTTCCTAATAATCATCAATATCAGCAGTGTCATGATTATCAATATTATCATCATTAGCAGCAGTACCAACATCAGCAGCCTGTCACTGCAGTTAAGTATTATTATAACCACAATTGCATCATACCCCTGTGACCAATATCATACTATTGTGTAATTTAAAAAGGGACATGTTCGCAGATGTTCACATTATCTGTTTTGTCATTAAAAGCCTTTAATAGCTAGATTTGAACATCGGTTACAGAGCTACGGTAAAATAACAAAGACACAATTAATAAACGAAAATCAAAGAAACGTATCTGCTTAACAAAAAGCCAGTGTGTGTTGAAATTTCGTCCCTGATTAGCCTTTGCGGACTGCACAGGCTAATCATGGACGACACTGTGCGAACATGCCTGGATTTCTCACAACGCACAAGTAATTAGGCTGCAAGACAATCAACAAGACAGAGTATATTTGCATATACATGTAATTGTTTAAAAACGTCAAAGGCCTATACAATATTGTATAGGTCTTTGTAAACGTATACGTTTTTTGGATGTTTTTTTATTTATGTGGTACAAAGACAGTCGGTTTACCGGTTAACCGCTCCAATATCAAAACAGGTTAACCGGTGACGGATTTGCTTTGGTTAGCCATCCCTATTAAATAGTAATAAATTATTGTAAAACTCTTGCTGTATCGGAATAAATCGATTGCTCGTCTCCATACAAAGTACAAATGTTGTCAGATAAAGATTGTTCTGTTAAATACCCTTGTTCCTCTGAAAGAGGGGCAACTCGTTTAAAAGTAAGTAAAATACATTAATGCTATTAACATCCCCTTGTTTTGTAAGGTGCGCCTTTGTTATTGTGCGATAAAAGACGCACAAGCGAGAAAAGAATTTGAACATAGCTACACATATGCTACTCAATTAACCCCAAACCTAATCTATACATAAAGTCAAAGCATTTACGGTGCATTAGCCTATCGTTGTCACGTGCATAGTCAATACAATGAGCACACAATCTACCAACCTACTTTAAAAGCATTTGAAAAAATACGTTCTAACATGTAAAAACACGTAATTGTAAACTGACCTGCGATTAAATAAAAACTTTGACAAAATGATGTTTAAAACAATTTTTCACTCTACTTTTCAGAGAAATTCCTCTACAGTTGTAAGGATCCGTTTGACCCAGGTGTATGTACCACGACGATAACGCTTTCGCGTCCTCTATTGCGGAAAACGTCATCCTTTAGAATGTTATTAAATAGAGTTAATGATATTGATGAAATACTCGAACACGATTTTCTGCATAATTTTGAACTGATTCCGTCGCTGCTATGAGACATTCAGTCTTATGTATGTTATCTTGTGATTCCTATAATAATGTGGTTTACTGTTCTAAATTATCCAACAATGGCGAAGGAATATTTGGCTTATATAAAGAAAATACACTTGCGTATAAGTACATGTACATATAAGTTAATTTTTTTGACATATGAAAATCCTTACTTTATTTTTCTATAATCCGGATGCGCTTATTCTAAAGTAAATAGAATTTGTTTTGCATAAATGCTTGACATTATTAATTGTGGATATAAACACTAATTTCTCTACTGATATATCTTGTGGACTTTCATATGTTTGTTATATTGAGTTTTTAATGAATATTAAATTATTAAATTCGTTCGAAACTACATTTGTATTTATGGTTTCGATCATGTTTTTCATATCAAATGCGGCTTGACAATATATGAAAATGAAATATAGGGCAATCGTTACCTTCGTTGTATGATCTTATTGTATTTCGGGATTTGTTTAATAATAATATGTACACTACTTTAAATAGTAGTACTGGCTTATTCATGTACATTTGTAGTACAAACAGATTACAAAAAGCTAACTGGTACAACTTAAAATCTTCTACTGGCATTTTATTGAAAACAAATACATGTATTTAAATTTCAATTATTTTAACTATAATTAACATGTAAGAGAACGGCAGGTTCACTAATAAGTTTGAACAAGTTAAAAAGTCCCTGAAACCGTCCACCGAACAAAACAAGGGTGCGAACATAAAAGATATGCAAGCTCTTGTTTCCAACAATGTCGTTTTAGGATTTTGTTGACGACCAAAGTAAACAAAACAACAAATGTATGTGTTGATTTCAGTAACACCAAAAAAGCAACAAAGTTAAAATGCAGTGTTTCATTTGAATAGTTTGAACGACTCAGATATATATATTTGATGACTAGACTTCATGTAAATTGCATATTGTACACAAATAATATTCGTTCTTTAAAAATCAAATATATGGCGTTCTATGACATCAGTAATTACTAATTAGAGATGGGATCGAATATCCGAATATTCGAAAATCGGTCGAATATTCGAATGCAATATTCATATTTGAATATTCTATTTTATGCAAAGATACTTATGAAAAGTTATAAGTGCATGTACAAAGTCGCAGTTTGGGCTTAGTGCATTCGACTTTCTTGTATAAATTATTGTTTGGATAACAGCTGCCATCAATGAACGAGATGATAATTGGCAAACAGGAGTGTATATGGAGAGAGACCAATCGCAATTTACTTTAAATTTATATTGATGCAATATGTTCTAACTATTTTATGATAAGCAGTCGAAAATGAAAATAAGGTAATATGAAATACCAATGTGTATCGATAAGCATTCAACTTGTTTGATATACAAAATCTGAGTTTTGACTGGTCTTTTAAGCTCAGGTGGTTTATAAACAGTATCTTTTGACTTTATTAGGCCGCAGTGGGCTATTTCAGTTCGACACGTCTATTAATAGCAAATAGCGACCCATATCATACATCACCATGGTGTGAATGCCTGACACAATCAATGATTTGCCGATGAATCGCTGATAAGGTGTCAAAAAACAACACTGGTGAACTCGAGTAGTAGAAGTATATATGGTAATAAAGGGCAATAAAGGGATAAGTGGTTGTAAGTTTTAGAAAGACAGACATTCAAAAGGGAAATTTATGTAAATTTATAGAAAACACATGGCGTTATACTAATGTCGGGACTAATTGTCTCATATGAGGACGCCGGGCCAAATAACCCAAAGTGGAGCGGATGACATATTTGTTTTGAATGCTTTACCCATATATTATATTACATATTCAATCAATAAGTATTTAATCAGGATTAAGTTACTCAAATATTAACCAATTAAATCGCCCTTGTTTTTAATTCCAGAAATAAATAGCAAAAACAAAAACATTTTAAATATTATCGATGGGTAGTGATCCGAATCAAAAAGATGTATTGAAATAAATAGAATTATGGTTATATGTTAAATGGTTTCCGGAAACATCTTATATCTTATAAAACAAACAGTATTTATTTAATAAAAAGAACACAATAATCTTTTTTTTCTAAAAGTATAACTCTATCAAGTTTTTCAAAGCTGCACATTTGATACGATAAATAGTGGTATCAGTGGCAATATGACATAGTACGCTACTCAAAACGATAACATGTTCGGACATTTTAATATAAGGTTTAAACATCGAATATTCGAATATCATTTTCAGTATTCGTTCCCATCCCTAGTGATTAGTCAGTTGTCAGTTAAAATTTCACTTAGTGTGTATATTCTCAGCAACCAATTTCTGTTTGTTAGTGTGTATGTGTTGTTTTTTATTTCAGAGTAATACGTCTGCAACATGACTGCAACACGTGTTAGCCCATAAGAACCCCTACCGGCGACCGTCAAACGACGGAGTTTTATGGCATCAATAATTAGTCAGCTAAAATTGTTTATTGTTGCAACATTTTCACAAGATAACATGTTTGTGTAATTACACTTATGGCGTATATTCCAAGCAACCAATTACTGTTTGTTAGTGTTAAGGTGATTCATTTCAGGGTAATATGACTGCAACACTTGTTGGCCCACAAGAGCCCTTACCGGCGACTGTCAACAGACGAATGCTTGCTTGGTTCGGCACGTCACCAGGCAGGACTCTCTGTGCAATAGTGTTATCCAGAGCACAGAGATGTCAACGTCGAGGCCGTCATAAAAAAGCTGGATGGACAATATGAAATAATGGAAATCCCTTCCCATAGATTAATTACTCTCAGCAGCATATAAAAGACCTGAAGGGGGAGGAGGTGTACGAGTAAAAACCAAATTACACTTAGACAATACAATTTAAAAGTAATGAATGCTTTACAGTTCATCAAGATTTAAGTTATTAACACTTGTAGGTGAGGTAAGTACTGAGGGATCCCGACATAGGAATTAACTGGTTTAGAATAAAAACAAATTGCCAAAAATTACACTTAGAAAACACAATGCAGAAAAAACAAATATTTTGCCGTTCACCCCGATTACGAACGTTAAAGTTATTAACGTTTTTAGGTGAGGCAAGTGGTGGAAAAACCCGACATAGGAATTAGCTGGTTTAGAGTAAATAACAAATTGTAACAAAAGTCCACCAAAAATCCTACAAGTATTTTGCAATGGTTCACACATGGTGGAATGTCTGGTCCGATGGGGCCAAGTGAGCTTCCTGAATATAGAGAATGTTTGAAATAAGTGAAGGCCTTTTAAGGTTAGAAAACGCAGGTGATGACTGTTATCATATTCATCGAACACCGAGGCATGATCAGGCCCGCGTTGAAAACACTTGTAAAGGATGCTCCACGGGTATACCGGTTACCATGTTGGAGAAGAGTCGTCGTTCTTTGTGTTGTTGGTATGGTCACATGCGGATGAAGGACTTTTCCACTCGCTGTGTGTGATGGAACTTGTTATGGAGCCTCGGTACGTCACCACTGCTCTGCACAGGCCAGTCTTACAAACGGTATGTATGGGTTCTGTAACAATGAAACTATAGCAGCAATCTGTTTATGGTGTTAGCATATAGTTGACAAAAACTATAACTCCAAATGTTATAATAAATTTCAGGCAAGGAGTTGTGTCAACGTATGCATGAACAATATAACATAAAACTACAAAAATGCAACAGTTAGACACAAGGATTATTGAACATGAACATTAAGATTGAGACATATTCATACATGCTGGCATTTGCATGTCTTATGCAATACAAAATAACACTGGCAGAACACAGTAAATTTATTGAATACAATGCACAAAGGAGCAGGCTGGGTTGGCTGGGCGGGAATTGCAAAAGACCAAGAAACTCTCTTTTGCATTTTAGACACTCTTATTATGGAACATGATAAGCATCAAACCCGTCGATAACATTTGAAAATGATAACCGAAATTTCCTAACGTGATATGTAAACAAATACACGATGAAACAGCTGAATTGCATTAAACATATAGTTCATTATTATCGAAATAAATTGCCTTATTTTTGTCTGAAACCACAAAGTCCAGACAATTCTTGGTATTTGGTATGCAACATCGTCTACAGGTATTTTATCAAGCATATTTTAATAATGTTCTTCAGGTGAAAGGTGACAACGACCTAGTGGGCATATGTTTAATGTGGAAATATACAAAACATATTTTGTGCAACAACTAACGCCGTAGCGTCACTATTTAGTATGTAACATAACATAATTGTACTCTACAAAGTTCGTCAATCAAAGACCTAAAATAACTCGGCTCCTATTGTCTTATTAAAAAAATAGACTTATTAAGTAAAGTTGAACGACACTCTCTATAGCTGTAATACTTGGTATGTTATATCAAAAAGAGGTCATTTGTTTAGTTTGATGAAATGATGTCTCCGTGTTTAAAATTACCCGGACCTGTGTGGTGGTCTAAAACGTTTTGTTATTTGGACTTAAATAGCAAGATATATTCAAACTATGCCTCTGTAGTCTACAATATTCCCAAACCAAGGGTCTAGAGCAGCATACCACTGTCGTTAGTTCATTGTTAAATGGGTTTCACTGATTTTCATAAACTGTAATATCGTGCTCTTACAGCTATTACAACGAACACATACTTTAATTTCAGAATATATACACTTTTTCAATAAGACTCGATCGCTGTAACATTAATGGATAAAATCCGCGGTTTATTTAAAGTATCATACATTTCTGGCAAGCATTGGATATTATTGTTACAATGGTAAATGTTAACGCGACACTGCACTGTTACATATTAAGCTTTGAAACCTAATGCATGATCATTTATTTTTGCATGCATGTTTACCAATAATAAATACCTTATTTCTAATACGGAATTATAACTTTGGCATAACCACTTTGTTATGTGATATCTCTATAATTTTGAACATTGTCGCATAAGCTGATAATCAGAGATCGCCAAACTTGTACAGGTATTCTCTGGTGCATAATAATGTATTATGCCATGTAGTACATTACTTAATTATATAATAATATAATAATGATTCCATTCTGAATTTGATATAGTTTTTCGAATTGTATGTGTTACATTTATTAAAATTTTGTGTTTGGACCATACAGTTAAATAGCACAATTGGTGTCTTATACATTTACTATTCCTTTAACTATTATTCATATAAACGATTTGACGCTTCAAAAAGCGGTAACAATTTTTATCTTTTATACCTAATGATAAAATATAACATTTCTGCAGTGAAAGAACAGCAGTGAAAAGAACAAATTGTTATTTTCATCGGTAAAAAGAAAACATTCTCCTAACTTCTTTTTCTATTTTAAGATTATAATAAATTATAGATATATAAACGTATTTTGAATTGGTCACGCATTTTAATTTGTTTAAAGAAAGTGAACCTATTGCACGTATTTATGTGTGAAAAATTTAAAATGCGTAATTTGAATCTATCCATAGCATATGCATGTAGGCATGTGTGTGTGTGTGTGTGTGTGTGTGTGTGTGTGTGTGTGTGTGTGTGTGTGTGTGTGTGTGTGTGTGTGTGTGTGTGTGTGTGTGTGTGTGTGTGTGTGTGTGTGTGTGTGTGTGTGTGTGTGTGTGTGTGTGTGTGTGTGTGTGTGTGTGTGTGTGTGTGTGTGTGTGTGTGTGTGTGTGTGTGTGTGTGGTGTGTGTGTGTGTGTGTGTGTGTGTGTGTGTGTGTGTGTGTGTGTGTGTGTGTGTGTGTGTGTGTGTGTGTGTGTGTGTGTGTGTGTGTGTGTGTGTGTGTGTGTGTGTGTGTGTGTGTGTGTGTGTGTGTGTGTGTGTGTGTGTGTGTGTGTGTGTGTGTGTGTGTGTGTGTGTGTGTGTGTGTGTGTGTGTGTGTGTGTGTGTGTGTGTGTGTGTGTGTGTGTGTGTGTGTGTGTGTGTGTGTGTGTGTGTGTGTGTGTGTGTGTGTGTGTTTCAAGCCACTGTTGCTTCTAATAAGACAAGCGTCATTACCGCTGTACACATCAGCGTATACTCATTCACGAGTAATCTCCCTCCTTTTCATCGGGGCTGATCTCCCTACTTTATATCCATGGCTTAAAACAGCATTACTCATTTAAGCAAGTGCCTTTACAATGATATGGTTACTATGATAACTAAAATAACCTACCTTGGTACTGGGCGATTAAAAATTTAAAACTCATTAAAAAAAATCATTCTGATTCGCAAGTTTTCTGTACAAAATATGTCAACACAATTACTGCATGGTGTTTTAAACTCTTTATTTGTAGGTAAAAAGATACAATCTTTAACAACGGCTCTGAAATCGACAGAATTCGCATAAATAAGTGGTCTAAAACTAGCCGATTTCCATTCTTGCACAATCAAAGCTTTCCGTTTTCCAATACGCCATTTTATTCACAATTCTGGGATATAGAGTAATAGGAGGAACGCACAGTCCAAAAAACATGTTCCAGTCAAATGTAAATGCATCAAATGTTGTCAGCCTAAGGACAAGATTAACAAATGGAATCGATATCTTGGCAGGACTGTGCATATGTTACATCAAGAGTAAGATTTTATATTAAAACACATTAAATAAAGTTATGCCGTGTACATTCTGTATACAATGTCCTATTACAACCAAAGTAGAAATGATGAACCGAAAACGATGTGCTTAGGGGTCAGAAGACTTAATAATAACTAACGCCTTTGTATCTAACCGTAACAGAGTGTTGTTGTCGCGTATTATTCATTCTTCGTCATCATATGTTATACAAGGAACAAATCTTGATATAGTGAATGTATGGGTGTTTTGTATTACATTTCCGTTGCGACATTAACTATTCACTTTAAAGAAATGATTTCGCTGACTGACTTTATTTAGTGTTTTCTTTGATCGCTAACACGAAGGAGAAAACTCGTATTGAAATCAGCCACATACCCTGCAAGGTGCAAATCGGAGATATGTCATTAACTATGTTTGGTACGCAATAAAAATAAAGACACAGCAAGAAACGCTACATTAATATAACCTTCTGTTTTCGCAATGCATTACAGACAAAAGTCTGATAACATAACCAATTAAAGTGATAACATGGCTCTTATAAATAAGGTCAAACATTAACTTTCATTTGTTTTCTTCATGTTCTGTCCTCGAATAACTTCAAGTCATCTCCCAATATCATAATTACAAATACTTAACACATAACAAATAACATATAAAACCAGTTACACATACTTTTTAAATTTAGATATAACAGTTGGTTATATAACATAAGATTGTATGTATTGAACATCGCTATAAAGCTATAACGCTTCGCACAACTCATCTGCTTAGATGTATTATCGAACTTCGACAGTGTCCTTATCTGCATTATTTTCAATGACTAATATACCAACAAACACTTTAGACACAACAGCGTTCATAGCTTCCACAACAACGCATATGTGCATTAATGGTTTTACAATCTAGCATTCTAGAAACCTAGTTTAGATCAGTCGTTTTTATCTGCTTTTCACCGTACATTGTGCGACATGCATTGAATGTTGTGTGTGATCTGTTTATAATACCAAATATTTTTTTTTGCTTAGTTATCGTTTGAAAAGTGAGCTTTTGATTTCCATATATATGTGGAAAGTCAAGAAATTATAATAAGTATCTCCGATCTAACCTTGGTGGCAATATAGACTTTCTCATATGTTTTTCTTATACAAAGAGCCGGGAAAGATTCAACAATCCATTGTGAGACCTTCGTTATAAAGCATATTTATTGGGATCACCCATTATATTTACTTTATTAAGTTAAAATTGCATTTAAAGAGTGGACGTTACAAAATAAAATACTTATTTCAACGCAAGCGTTTGCTTTTTGCACACGGAACTTACACGTTCTCTCTGTATGAAACGTCGTTCGGGGTAGACAAGAAAGTATGCGACTTAGTAACTTGTATGACAGCTTCACAGACTTCTATTTTCTTATAGTTTAGTATTTAAGCTTCAGTTCAAGTGTTTTACAATATACAACAGACAATACTACTTAACTAGCATGGTTATTGTACAATACATTAAACACAGTAGACGAAATTCTATCTACAGATGGCTGAATAAACAAAGGACGAGATTGACTATGGTCAGACATATTGTAAACCTCTAGCTCTTTTTGTCAAATGCATAGTCTTGTTTGTTTATTTATGGTGGGAATAAAGATTCCTGCATTATCTGCACATTGCTTTACTACATAGAGTAAACTCCGTGCATATTGGTTAATTGTTACGAAATCGCTAGATCAAGATTTACACACGGGCCGAATGATAGCAAAACGGATGTCGAACAAACGGACATAAACAACGACACACTTACGGCAAACCTATATTCGAATCTGGTGAGACATGTCGGAAACCTATCAATAAGACAGCTAAGTTTATTTTGTTGTTTAATTATGATAGGTTCCATACCGGTTTTCAACTACAATATATACTCAATATGCATGTTCTTGTATTTTCGAGATGATTCATAGTGCTGATAAAGTTATATTGCGATACAATAAACGATAAGGTGCAGCGCATTTATTTATAATTACAACCCTTCATCGAAAGTGATCATCATTTCACACTATCCGCGAGCACACGCCTTGTATGTACATGCCACCATGCCTGTCCTCATACATCTACAGGTGTTGCAGCCGTCGGTGTCCTTGAAGCTGTCTCCGGCATTGTATCTGAGGCCGTTGTACTCGCACACTGAACAAAGGCAACACGTTATTAATTCTGGGTTGGTATGAAATTTGGATTGCGTTGTTAAACTATACAATACGGTAATATAATGATAATGAAAGATTCATGTACATAAAAGTTTTGTTAAGTGTAAAAATTCTCTTTGAAACCAATGCAATTAGACCTTAATATTAGTATGCATATAACCACTAACACAAGTTATCACCGTGTGCACACACAACAAGCATGTTAAACTGATAAAATATCTCCTACGTTGTGCACGCAGACATTTTACATTAACTTAACAAATCAGTTTCATGGCAATATAACAGACGCTTATGTACGAAACCATACGAAGCAAAACCACAATGCATTCTTATATGATATGCTTTTAAAACATTAACTAGATTTTATTCTGCTAAATCTTGTTCCTCTCGGGCATATTACTCAATAAAAGAAACGATTACACCATGGAGCAAAATAACAATACAAACGATATATTGATATGTCCTTCTGAATTTATGGAAAATAATTTTTTTCATTTGAAAAAATAACATTTTGCAATGCAAAACGATTTCGACATAAATGTCGCTTATATAAACTGAACAACGCTTAATGTATTATACAAGTCGGAACGACAGATATTTGTATTATCCCGACATCCGCAGTTTGAGCCCGGCTTTTGCTGACATTAAAACTGTTTTAGGTATATTTTTTTATAAATGAATGATCTATTTAAAATAAATACAATAAAAATCATTCAATGCCACAATTTAGTAAACACTTTCTGATATTATTTCCTTGCACATGTACGTAATATAAATTAATAGAGAATCAACTACACTTCCGCATACACGACCTTCAGTCTTATTCGTATGGTAAACTACATACATGAATGTGTTTCCCAATCAAATAAGGGCAATGATATTCGGGCACCAGGTTGAGTATAACTTCAAAATGAACATTTAGTGACAATACAAGCTTCCATAATTATATAAATACTATAATAAAAATGAGTTTACCTCCCTCAGGCGGCGGCTTTACACAGGGCATCCGTGTGCACCCTAGGAGGCCGTTGTTACAGAAGCACCTATTGCAGTTTTCTTCGTTATAAAACGTCGAACCGTGTTGGTATTCGTTGCCAATCTCGTCTTTGCATGGCTCTTAATACAAAAAACGTTAATATGTACTCTTAAAATATAGTATTTAGGAACTAACTCTATGCATAACCGATGACTTTCTTTCTCACACCTTGAAAGAAAATTAATGGCATTGTAAATTGAATTATAACTATGAAACATATTTTATGTTTGCCAATTAGAATATATATCTGGGCCCCGTTGCTCAAAACTTTAACGGCCAGTTAAGCAAACAGCTGTTAATTTTGGATCAAGTTATTTATGTGACTTAACTGTTAACCCTTAAATATATTATGTTAATTGTAAACATATTTGTTTGCTCGAATAATTTGAAAATGTTTGATAATAGCATTGCTTTTAAAATTAATATTATTTGGTTCTAAAGTTAACAGACTGTTACCTTAACTGGCCGTTAAAGTTTTGAGCAACCGGGCCCAGGTGATTACAAGGTAGAAATCCGTCTCTTTTTGCGCTTTAAAACTTAAAAATAATCGCGTTTGTCGAAATGAACGTATTCGTAAAGAAATCCTACTTTAAGTTTAAAAAACGGTACCGTTTGAAAAATAATAAATTACTTGCTTACTTGGCTATAGAATTTAATTTCATCTTTGCCACTTAGAATAAATGTAGTGGTTACAAGGTAGAAATCCGTCTTTTTTTCGCTAAACAAATAAACAAATATCGCGTTTGTCGAAATGAGGTACACGTATTAAAATCATCCTTTCGGTTTTAAAATTAAAACAAAAATAAATTGCTAACTTGACCATAGATTTAATGACAATGATGCACACTTTCAAATTGAATCTATATGTATTGATTAACATGTATTAAAATGTATTTCATTTCAAGGTATGTGACTTTAAGTGGAAAAGATATTCATGTAAAAGTATTGTTTCACTATTAATTGCAGATTGGTTCATTCAGCACACAGAAATTCGATTTGGTTCTGCAAACAAATATAGTAAAATTACATCTTACATCGGCTTATTTAAGATCAAAATATATTTGAAATTGATTTAAAAAACGTGGGCAAAATTTCATCTTGTTTTAACTACATTTAGCACATGCCATACCCTGTTTCCCATGTAACATAACCATTACAAATATTTTTATCATTAAAATGTGCAATATATATTCTACTTTTTAAGCGTTTTGATTGGCTTAGTTTTCAATCGATTGACAAATCGCATTGTGTTATTTTGCTGAAATGACGTTGCAACGTCAAATGACGTCACGATATATAAACAGCATTCGGGATTTATCGTTATGTTTGCGTAAATATTTATTTAATTCACTCATTTAAAACATGTGATAAAAACATCTGACACTCGTTGTCAGTTCATACCATATTTGATTAAACTTGTCCAGGATATTCGTTAGTAAGTTCGCCAAAGGCTCGCTTACTTACAAAATTCCTGAACTCGTTTAATATCATACGGCATGATATGAAAAGTCGTGCAAGATCCTATATTTATTGCGTTTGTATCTCCTCGTTCACATCAATGTGTTGTTTCATGATTAAGAACATACAACGTTGCCAATACAATTGTATACTTTGCATATCCAATAATTAAAATTAGATGTCAGTAATAATTTATTGCCGCGGTTCTCATAAACAAAAAATACCAATACATTAACATTAAAACAGAAACGGCAAAAAAGTAGATGTATAATATTTTATAATCTACTTATAATAAAATAATATTACCGACCTTACGTGTTTATGAAATAAAAAAAAAATGAGATTGATTTTCCCATCGAAAACTTATCTTTGCTTTGTATACTATTTGCAAACGACCAATTATATGTATTTATCTGTTTTTACGATCCATGAAGCTGTTTTGTTTATCCATTTTAATACAACGTCTTGGTATGGGCAATGCGCTAATTAGATCTGTATCTATCAAAAACAAAATAAAAACCAATTCTTCGACAAATTCTATCAATAATTATTAATTTTTATGTTGTTTTTTTTTCTGATTTTCCACAGTACATGTTTCCCCCTTGCTCATGTTGTCTGATAAGAAATCATTAACGTATTCAAAAATTCGTCATATGTCGAGTTGTTTATATAGGAATCAGTCAGCTTTAAAACGAATGGTTCTGGTTCATTAATCGGAATATAATGATGTGTAAAATTATTTAATATTTACTATATGGCTTTAAATGTGTTTAATACTGTTATTGATATACTGTTTTGTTATATTTATCATAAAAAAGATACGCCATATTTACAATTATATATTAACAATAAAATGTTCATGTAAAAGAAAACAAAGTAAAAGACAACTAGACCATTCGCTCTTTAATGTAATGACGTTAGAAATCAAGACATTTTGAAAACCATATGATAAAATGATGTAATCTATATATATTTTGATCAAAGCATGTAAACAATACATTAATAAATATTTATAATTAGAAATTCAATATTGGTAATATTTTTCACTGACTGAAATTTAAGCGCATTTTCGTTATTAGTTTGGGAATAATTTCCATATGAACATTTAGGTAGAGCTAGTATTAATTAAGTAAAGTAACCAAAGCTTTTCTAGAATATATAAAGAATATATACAGTTGATCTACTTTGAAATAAAGAATTTCTAAATCATATCAAACTGACTAACCTTGGAAAGCCATGGCAAAAACGACGACACACAATACCAAGGCACTTACGATAATTGAGTTCATTGCGAATAGATATTGCCTTCTCCTGAAATAGAAAGAAAACAATAAATATCAAAATAATCACACACGTTATATGATTAAAAACAATACGGTACGTTTTGTGCTACACGATCTAATATAAATGCTAGATGTTGATGAAGGCATAATGAGTGTTCGATTAGAATAAATTTTGTATGAAAAGGTATATCAGTCATAAATACAAGTTTTAATATATATGTTAATAACAAACTATTCAATTTTTGTGGAAAAATTCTATGGATTTTTTTTATCAGATACCGTTATTGGTATGTTTGTCGTTGTTTTTGTTGTTTACTTTCTGTTATGTATATATGATTACGTACGAAATATTTAACTCAAAAACGCACGTGTTATTTACATCATTTCTATAAAGATAAGCACTTACCTTACTTGCTCAATTTTAAGTGGCTTTAAATTCTCGACGTTATTATTATCGACAATATATAGCAAATACACGAGAGCAAACAGTGCCTGCTGTCGACACAGTTGACATTTTGTGTGACAGGGCTAACAAATGGTTCAATCTAATGAATATAATTGCGGTGAAATTGTTAGATAAATTACCTGTCTAACCAGCATGTTGCATTGAATATGTCATCGGTAAATAATATGTAAGAATATAACTTTGCAAAATCTCAATATTTTTCTTACTGAAATTAAAACTGATTTTTGAAAAAAATGAATTAATAAATGATGACATTTAAGCTTAAGGTAGTGCACCTCTAATGGGCACATATCCAAATATAATCTAATTAATTATTTTCTTAATCAGCATCATTTCACTGAACTACATGCAAATTTGTAGGTAGGCTTTCCATGCTTTTTAAAAAAATATACCGATTTTTTCAAAACCACCCCCACGCTCGGCTTTTGTCCAGTTTATTTTCACCCCTGGGGTATATAAAAGTTCCATAATTCATTCAAATTTCCAAATATGGGCATGCAGTTGGTGTGTACAGATGCTGTAAAGGTGTTTAAAGTTTAAACAAGATGAAATAAGTATTCTTTTACAGACATTTATTTTTTACAAATTTTTATCTATGGAAGAGCACCATGAAATGTAAGTGATTTCAGCCAAGTAAAAATTGGGTCGGTTAAAAACAAAGTGTCATAAAATTCAAAATAGTATCATTTAAGTCATATTTTAAACTTAGTTTTTATAGAAACACTATATACAGCAAAAATACCAAGAACTAGACAGATTTACCGTTTACTTTTTGAAATAAAAATAAAAATGCAACATGCATGGTTCGTATTTTCAACAGTAAATCACCCAATTTCGCCATAACGTTGTTTTAATTTTAATAATTGAAAAATGTGCATAAAAATTGCAACATATTTAACAATAAATATAGCTTATATGCCATATTAAATCAAATTACGTTAGAAAATAAATAAAACGCGTCGCAAAAAAGTAAACGTCGTCGGCAGGATTCGAACCTGCGCGGGAATATCCCAAAAGATTTCTAGTCTATCGCCTTAACCACTAGGCTACGGCACCTAATAGTAGGCTCTTCAACCTTCGAAGAAATCGCGGGAAATCATTAGAGGTGCACTACCTTAACACACGTTATATTGTAATTTAGTCAGTTGAATAGAGTCTGATTGTATATTTCTATGACCATATCTAATTACAACCAGCGGTTAAAGTGTTCATACAGTTCATTCTTGAAAGTAAAATGCGTTGCACCATTTAGGATTTGATCATGTTAGCTATGTTGCCCGACAAATAAGTGTACAGTTATTCAAAGTATTGTACTAATGTCCTTATATGGATGTATGCATTATAAATTGATTACAATAATTATTGAATACACTATGTTGTAAACGTCTAATGGTGCACTTTCATTCAAGCTGTATTATTATTTAACTGCTAAAATTTAACACATGCTTGACTGTTTACTGTTTTCATTAACTAACAACCAAACTAGTAAAAGTATTCATCATTAACTGTTCGACCCGGAACGTCTTTATCAATAAGCATAGTTGTTCGCTTGAGTGCGTTGATGAAGTACTTTTGGAAACAAATTTTAAGTACGCAGTTTTTATTTCTAGTTCATTGTCGTAATTATAATAATCGTCGTCATCGTCTTCAGTGTCGTTGTCATTATTCAAACTGATCATCATCAACAAAATTACAATCATCGATATTATAAAAAGGCGACATGCTCATATCATATGTTTGGTATCAGGACATTGTTTGCTATGGCGAAAAATGGTATCAACGCTTACTTTGATAGAGGCGTACACTGGTTCCCTCGTTATTGTGACACCCCGGACAATTGTTTTCCGTTATTTTAACACCCCCGACATTGGTTTCTACATTATAATAATATTTTCGAGATGTCTTCCAACAATAAGATGCTTAACTTAAAAACATTGTATACGCCGATCTAATATTTTCGAGATGTGTTCCTACAATAAGATGCGAAACTTAACAACATTGTTAACGCCGATACAAAAAAAAACACCTAAAAATTACCCGATAATTTCAACTAGAATTAAAGTTTTTTTTGGTTACCTATGTTGCAAGAAAAAAGCGTTTAAATTAAATGTTGTTTTTATATAAATAACATATTTTTTATCAATTAAGATTATTATATCCTGATCACTGGTATGTGGTGTTTATAATAAATACAAAAATGTTTACTTTACAGATGTATTTAAGATGTATCTTTATTTTCATAGCGTGTATGAGGATATTTATTGAGATATGTTTTTCTTTTTATTTGTATATTTTCACAAAATTAATTACGTTTATATGTTGATCACATCAGTTTATATAATACCTATTATGTGCTTCTTTTTGTGTTTATGCTCTTTAAAGTTCTTAACATCACAAATAAAAGTAAAATAAAGAAACACATGACAGCGTCTTATGCGAGTCTCACGTTTAATGCCAATAAAAGTATCTACACTGAGTGTAAAAAGTAAAACGTTGTTGATGACTGTAGGCCGATACATTTTTTAAAACGGTATTGAAATGCGTTAAAAAAATACAATTAAAGATCGTGATGAGAGTGGTAGAAATATGTATATTTGTAAATATTCTGTCTTTTCACGGTGTTGCAGAAAATTTATAAATAACGCGAAGTACAGTAATGCGTTTAACCCATTTATGCCTAGTGGACTCTCCTATCCTTTTAAATTGAATCAATTTATTTCAGAAATTAGGGATGTCTAGTATATTTATTTCTACATTTAGAATATTTTTTATAGAAATTCCTTTATGCAAACAGCGGAGACCCTGATGAGACGCCGCATCATCTGGGTCTGCGCTGTTCGCCAATGCCTTTTTCTAAACGCTAGGCATAAATGGGTTAACCAAATGGTACTACTGTGTTAGGCAGTACTGTACATTTATTCGGGATGATATAACCCTCTACACGCCTCGTCCGTTTTTCCACATCTTATATCAGCAGATAGATCGAGGCAGTGCCTTTTAGATTATTTGAAATGACAGACCTCATGAAAAACACAACAGTTTACATGACACGAAAGTCCCCGAATTTCACCAAGCTTTAAAGAAAAAAAGCATATTAAAGTGAAAACGTGTAATTTCATCGTAGAACACGTTACTATAACAGTTAATAAATGATACATACAAACAGCCGTTATGAAAGAAGTAATGATAGAAGTTATTAGCAGTTTAAAGGAGATAACCTAAACAGTGGAAAGGCAACAAGAAAAATCAGTAAAAACGCAATGGGTATATATTTTGCAGTGTATTCCTGTTTACATATTTGATTTTACAGAAGATATACTATTAATTTATTTAAATTTATATTAGCTTAAGAAAATAAAATTATTAGATTCCTAGCAATGCGTAACTACTTTTACCTTTTATACTTAAAAGATCACATATGCCTTAACCTTAACTTAGCTAATAACAATGACATGAGAAAGTTAGAGCAGTTGCAGTGATTTATAACTGTAAGGCAGATCGCAGGTCACAGGTCAAGATGCAGAGCAAATGCAGTAGTCCTCTTTACATTTGCATGTGATGTAGTCGTCCGGATGCCCGATGCTTTCGCCTTCGTAGAATGTGTTACCGTTGAATCGGCACACTGCAATCAGGTTGGTACATGTTTAACATTGCATCTTATGACTAATTTTGTACTTGACCTGTTACACGTATACCGTAAGAAACGAGGGTCAATTTGTGTCTCGATGCATTCGTACAGGACCAAAACTGTATAAACATATGCGCACACGCACCTGGCCCAATACGAGCTGGGCGAATATATTTAGATGTCACATGCAGACATTTTAATAGCTCACCATTTATCATGCCATGTTTATGTAAATGGGAATTATGTCATACGGCAAATGTGAAATTAAAGAAACAGAAATGAAAGCAAATCTGATAACCATGGTCCGAAATAGCGTTTGTTTTCACTGTATGACATATTAAAAGTTTTTCACAGTGATTCATTCATATGATGTTTTCGGGTCGTGATTATGATATATGACATTAACAGCATGCCTGTCGAACTGCCAAACATGAATATGTACGAGTAAGTCCTGTTGTACAACACTGAGAAGTAAACGTTACTCCATTAGATTCATGTCAAAATGACTGTTATCAATTCTATCAACATAATTGCACGTAAAGTCAGAGATTATCTGTAAACTATGGAAGCGTATATGGTACACCCTGATGCTGTGATGATGTCAACATTCTATTACGGCATGACATGAAAAAGGTATAAAAGGTAAAAAAAAAACTCATCGTGTCGACTAAATCTATGATGGCAAGTCATTTTTAGAAACGCATCACGCCAAAAATTATGCTTATTATTCTCTAATCGACTCACCTCCATATTAATCTCTAATCGACTTCATAGTGGCAGTACAAGGCTGCATATTAATCTCTAATCGATTCACCTCCTGGAGGCACCTCACATCCATTCATGATCGTGCAAATAATGTTTCAATTTATACAGTGGCACTTGTTACAGTCTTGGTCCAGGAACACTGAGCCGTTAGGGTATTTCTTCAGACGGCCATTGCATGACCCTAAACATGATGAACCATGATAAACATGCCTAATAAAAGTATATACAAATGCGTTACAATATTTAAATTAGCTTGATTGCATCGAACACCTAAGGCTTTGAAATGTTATCGAGAAGATTACCTGGGTTGAACCAGTACGTGGTGTATTTTGGGGAGATATCAAAGACGCAATCACAGATAGGATCGAACCCGTGACCTCATGGTTGCCAGGCGGACTGCATATCCACAAAGTTATGACCTGTTGACGAGTGTGGCCTGCACGCCATGGCGAGTACTACGAGTGTATTATTATGAAATTACGATGCTGGTTAACTTAATTAATTAATTTATTGATTGATTTAAACTATATTATCCACTTCTACAAAAAATAAAATCGGAACAAATCAATAATTATCGCTGTTGTTGTGTAATATCTCTTCTTAATTACTGCAAAAATATAGAACTATGAATGGATAATTGAATATGGCGTTCAAGCCATGCGAAAACTAACATGACATTTATGGAGTTATAATGTAATGATAATTTATCGGTGTGTAAGTTTACCCTTAATCTATTTTACATGTGAAATGTAAATCACCAATGGCGAATCACTAAAATGGACGCTGCCAATGACAGAAAACTAGCAATTCTGTACATGTGATACAAAATATATCATATTAATGGAAACATCATCATACAATTTTCATGCGTTAATAAACAAGATTCTTCATAACTTCAAACTTACCCTCATCAGCTATCGCAACAGAAACGACGACATACATAATCACGATACAAGAAAGTGTTGCTTTCATGATGAATACATGGGTAAACATTTGACGTATCATAACAACATGGTACATCTATTCCCGTATTGTAAATTGAGTCATATTGAGTCATGTAATACGAAGTTGCAAATATTTAAATGTCTTCCTCTTGCAGATAAAAAGGAATATAAAAAAGACTCACATAGCATAGTATTATTTTACTTTGAGTTTATGAATATTGCAAACGCGAACGGTGTGACTGTTTAGTTACATTGAGCCGATAAATTGTAGGCTCAATCCTCATGCAGTTAAAATAATTGGCATAAAACATAAACATAGTTTAGACCTCGAACCGATACAATATTCCTGCATTGTTATTTGCTTAAATAAAAGTGTTCACAGTTTTTATATAACGCTGACAGAGGGCGAATTTGGGGTTTATTGCTATAACGCATTACTATGCATGGACTTACAACTTATATATTGTCAGTTGTCTATACATAACGATGCATTGTAATTGTTCAAGTTACACGAATAAACTTTCTGTTCTGTTCTGTCCTTCTATAAAAATCAAAATGAACAACACACGGGCACCTTTGTTTTTGCTATAAGGATTAGTTAGTACTAGTGTAAACATAACCCAAAACGTAGAAGATGGAACTATTCTGAAATATTGTATTTAAGAAACACTTAACCCCACTGAGGTCCCTATGGCATTATAGTGACCAGCCAGGCAGCCTCAAACCGTATATGGACCGAAGCCGTAGGCTGCCTGGCTGGTCACTCTTATGCCATTGGGACCGAAGTGGAGTTTACTATTTCTTATATTACACCAAAGAGTGTCCCGTGTATCATGGTACAGTGTTGTATCGGCTTTCCGTACATTTATTGTTCATGCAACTGAATGCGCAAACGATGACGTATATCGTATGACGTAGTTTCTCTGACGAAACATTCCAGTTGGAGCTTAATTCTCTGGATGTTAAGGACATGTCGGACGTGGTATCTTTTTAATCGTTTCGACTTTATTATAAACATTGAATTAACGTTGGCATTGAGGTAAGCGTGTCGTTTATTCTAAATTAAGTTTTGTTTTTACTCTTGTTAAAGGGATCTTTTCACGTTTTGGTAAATTAAGAAAAAATGGTTCAGATTCGCAAATTTTCGTTGTAGTTGTGGTTGTGGTTGTCACGTGATTAGGCGGGAAGGTCGACTTTTTTAAGCTCCTGAAAAAAGTGTATTAAATATGGATATAAAGTGTTTATAGTCGATGACAAAGTGTTATGGGGAGAAAATCAAAAAAAAAGAGTAGAGAAAGCAGTGGTAGTGAAAGTGATATCGTGAAGAAAGGAAACAAAGGAAAAAATTACAAAACAAGAGGCCCGTCAGGAGACGGTGAGTGAGTGACATTTTAAGTGGAGCTAATGCTGTATTATATGAAATGGATTGTGTGTCATTTCTAGAAATAGACAATAATGTGTTCAGTGGGAGTTTGAGTTGTGCTGAAGGACATTCTGTACAACCGGAAGTTACACAACGAGCTACTCGCGCATTTAAAGAAGCTGGACACTAGAATGGACAACATAGAAAAAAGTTAAACACTCTTGAAGAAGTAGAAAAGAAGGTTAGTAGTTTCGAAACTGAATTGAAAAAGTTGTGGTTGGTGGTAGAGGATAGAAACCGGAAATTGGGGGAGCAAGTTACGAGGGTCGAAGAAAAGACAGAGAATATAAACTTTGCCCTGAGTGTTAAAAACAGTAAAGTGAGTGAGCTAAAGAAACAGAGGAATACTTTGCAGGATGAAGTTGTGTACTTGCAATCTCAATCTATGAGAAACAATCTGATGTTCGGTGGCATACCGGAACCACGCGCCGGCACTATAGAAGATACAGAAAGCACGTTACGGGCGTTTCTTCACGAGAAAATGAAGCTGGCTAAGGAAGAAGTAGCATCCATTAGGTTGGAACGTGTACATCGGTCCCCGGGATCGCCGGTACACGGGAAAACACGAAACATTGTGGCCAAGTTTAGCTACTTCAAAGACAGAGAAATGGTGAGGAAAAAATGGAAAGAACTGGACGGCACGGGTTTTCGCGTCTTTGAACAATGTCCTTCGGAAGTGATACAGAAAAGACGGGTATTGGTCCCAAAAATGAAAGAGGCGAGGCGAGGCGGCTGGGGAAAAGAGCGTACCTGGCCTTCGATACGCTCTACATCGACGGAACTCCGGTGCGTGCCTAGGAACACGGCGGTGATGAACTGAAAATCCTGTCCTGGAATATTAACGGAAAAAGTAATGTACAAATTTTGTATAATAAATGTATTTTGTAAAATAAATACTGTATATGATGACTCTGATTACTGCCCAGCTAACAGCTCAGTTAGGGCCTCCGTGGATAGTTCACTTAATAGTCATGGCCTTAGATTACTTGATTGATGCAAATCTACCTGTTTACGTATTGTTAATGGTAGAGTAGGAAATAGCTGCAAGCAAACTTTTAATTTTAATAAAGGTACGTCTGTCATTGACTATTTGTTGGCAAAAGAATGCAGCTTTTCATATATATCGGATTTTACCGTGCATGATTTTAACGAGTTCAGTTATCACGCCCCGTTACATTTTTCGTTATTATGCAATAATGTCTCGTCAGAGTATCCGTCTTACACCGATGTTAATTATAAATGGGACGATGCATTACGAGAACAATTTCGTTCAGGGATTATTTCTTTGTTACTTGGGTCCGGTTTAATAAAAAACTACAAAACACGACTGTAGTCGCGCGACTGTGCGGTCGACCGACGGTTGTCGGCCGCCAACTGACAAATTGTCGCGTTCACGGAGAAATTTGCCGCGACTGTGGTCGCATGACAGGGTGGGCAGTCGACTGCGGTTTTTGTAGTCGCTATTTTTAGAAAATTATCACTTCCGCCATCAACATTTTTTTATTTATTGTGCGAAAACTCATATCACGGAAAGTAAATCTTAAATTTGTCAAAATAATATGATAGTATTTGTTTAAACAGAATTCGCTTGCGGATTCTTCGTCAAAGGTGTGTTTGTAATAATATTCATTAAGTGTTCAAAGTTCAAATACAAAATCTGACGCAATGAAATAAAATCTACTACTATGGTTCACGCGTCTCTGGACAATGTCCTTTCGCGTGTCAAAATTGCAGAACCTCAAACATACTTGCCAACGCAGTTTCAATATGTTGGTACTAAAGACCGTACATTTATATGAATATTCACCATATACCAATATGAATTAGTGCGCTCGACAAATCGGACGGAATGATGGATCGAATGAATAATGCTCGTAGATCGAGGAAAACGCGTGCAAAAACTGCATTGTGGAGTCTGGATGTCTACGGAAGTCTTTAAAACCAAATAAAGGGTTTGCAATCAGCTCTGGAATTCACTAATGATTATGGACATACTGCTGAGACATTTTTGTTAAAATGTTCTTTTATATCTGGCTTCTAAATCAGCCCAATAATTAGTGCACTTAAAGGTTTGATACATTGCATTATCGTCTTCAAAATTCATATTAATGAGAATCTATCTAAATAAGGTTTATATTTCTATTTAATAGGATTGAACTTATGACACTTTATCTGGGCAATGATCGTTTTGTTAAGTATTCATATTCCATTGTAAATTTCACTTCAACTTGATACATATACTCGAATAATATGTACGGGACTCTTCTAAATAAATCTAGGTACATGGTGCTTAGAAAATTGTATTTCGGGGAGTTCGTTCCTGCATATTTTATAATACTGTCAACATATCTGAGATTTGCTTTATTGATACCATGCTGTTTTGTCTAAAGTAAACGGTATTTTTATACAGGATATATTTCACATCTGATCTGAAAAAAAAAACGTCATTAATTCGTACTGTCGGTACTAGGAGATTAATCAAATGAATATTTGAAGCATCTGTCAGTATTACAAAAAAGTTTACTTACACTTATCTTGTCTGTATTCAAGATATTAGTCTGGTTAATGATGGCTCGAAACTGATCTAGTAATCCGAGTGTTTTTTAGCATTATTTTTGTGATTTAATTTTATTATTGATGTCTTTATCAAAATATCATTTTAATTCTCAACCTACAAAAATGACGTAATAATTCATGAGGGAAAAGACTTATCCTTTATTTGTTGATATTTGTTTCTGTTTTTCCCTTCATTCGTTGTAACCACAAATTCTTTCTTCTAAAAGCCATTATTCATTATTAATATTGATGTAGGTTATATGACTCATTCAATATTGTTATTACAAAATTAAATTGGTACTGTTTCTATTATATAAACACGAAGTGATGAAGCTAATGTTGGAGTAACATTAAAGTTGTGCACATGTAACTAAGTATCAACACCATTTTACTTTACAATTTACTGCATGTATGAATCATTTGTGTGCGTATGGAATAAGTATTGCCGTTTTTTATACCATGGTGTATTTTTACAATTTTAAAAGAATGCTATCAATATTCATGTATGTTGTCATTCCATATAGTTCAGCATATATATGAGCCGTACTCTGTCAAAAGTGGGTTAAATGCATGTGCGTAAAGTGTCGTCCCAGATTAGCCTAGGCAGTCCGCACAGGCTAATTAGGGACGATATTTTCCGATTTTATAATATTGTTCGTTTAAAGAAAGTGCCTCCTTAACAAAAGTCTATTTTAGGCACACAATGTCGTCCCTGATTAGCCTGTGCGGACTACACAGGCTAATAGTGGACGCTACTTTACGCACATGGATTAAACCCCCTTTTTACAGAGCACGGATCATATGTAGAGTAATGCGTCAACGGGACACGTTGAATGTAAAATCAGTGCCTTCAACTGAATTCATCTCAACGTACGTGTACAATTTGCGAATTATAGGCCAAGATAAGTTCCAAAGAAAGTTGCCCATAATGAGCAGTTTATTGAATGATATTGGTGCACATAAACCCGGGATTATTTGCGCATATGCCTTCCTGTGGGACTAACCTTTAACTTTCAGTGAACAGTTTGCACTCCTCTCTTGTATAAATACTTCTCTTTATAAGCCGGGAGAAAAATAAATGACGCGACGTTTAGCATCATAAAACATATTTATCCCATTGTTATTAAGGTAAATCAATGAAGTGCATTTCTTCTAAACTACTGATATGTATTACTTTCCCTTGCTCGAGACATCCGTGTATTGGATGGGAAATACGCATATTGATGATACAATATTGTATAAATTTCGGAAACGTATTCTAGATCTACAGCAAAGGTGTCTATGAGCTCCAATAGCTCTCTCCTTGGTAAGTGAAATCGACGGAAAAGTTCATCATCATTGTACATGTCTAATGGATTCAACCTATCTCTTAAAACTAGCTCTCTTCGAAAATGTCTTCGCATTCGATGAACAAGTCGCATGGAGGCCGCCATGATTAAACTCGAAACTATCCGCGTTCATTTTGCACGGGTTTTCAATGCCGACAAAGCGTCAAGCGACGAGCAGTCGTGGTGTGAGGGGTAGACTGCGGTCGCTCGACAATATGTCGAACAACGCGCGGTCGATTGACGACCGTCGCTCTCCATTAAACACGGCTATCGTCTCACGACGATTATTCGCTGGTACAACCATAGTCGCCCGACCATGGTCACTCTCATTAAACCGGACCCTGCATTCAATAATATTGTGCACCATATAGATTTTTCAAGTCGATCATCAATTAATGACGTTTTGACTAGTTTTACTGAAACTATTCGCTGTGTTGCGGACCCATTATTTGCCAAAAGTCGTGTTTATAAAACAAACCCTAGTTTTAATGTTGATACCTGTATAAAGCATGCGGAATGGTTTGATCACGAGTGCGTTACTGCACGAAATTTGTACCACGCCGCTTAACGTTTTTTTAACTCTTGTAAAACAGGTACAAACAGAGAATGTTTATGTTCAAGTAAGGAATATTATAAAGACTTAATTCACAGAAAGAAAGCCGTTTGCTCTAGGCAAAACATGTTGAAGATCGAAAATTTAAGGAAGCACAAACCAAGGGACTTCTGGCGTTTTTTTAAAGCAAAAAAATAGCGTCATAAAAATAAAATATCATTAGAAGAATTTACAAAAAAAATTGAAAACCTTAGTAACGATAATGCTGGTTTTTCTCATACTGAGGCAGAGCATTTCTGTTCACATAACAATTTTAACTTAGAAAATTCTGCATTTCCTGAACTTGACTTGCCTATATCTGTTGAGGAAGTTCGCAATGCGTTTAAACATTTAAAACGAAATAAATCATCGGGTAGTGATTGTATGTTGAATTAATATTTTTTTGAATGTAGTGATATTTTATCTGCCCATTTATGCGATGTGTTTTACGGTATTTTGGTATCGGGCTTTTTCTACGATAAATGGACAGAAGGGGTTATAATCCCTTTGCATAAAAAAGGTTCAGTTAATGATGTAAATAACTATATAGGGATTACCTTAGTAAGCTGCTTTTCAAAATTATTTACCACGATTTTAAATAAACGCATTGAAACCTTTTGCAATGAAAACACTACCATTTAGGATGCACAGTTCGGATTTAGAAAAGGCTATTCAACTGTTGATGCTATTTTTATACTGATGTCAATTGTTCAAAATTATTTGAATGAAAATAAACGTTTATATGTTATATACGTCGATATGTTAAAATGTTTTGATAGTATTTACCGCAATGCATTATGGTTGAAAATGTTTAAGTCTGGAATACAAGGTAAACTGCTTAGAATAGTTTAGGATATGTATGGGAATGTTAAGTCACTTGTAAAATCATGTTCATCGTATTCAGATTATTTTAGTTTTGCGGTTGGACTGAGGCAAGAAAAGGTCATGTCGCAAATCTTGTTTTCTTTATTCGTTGAAGATCTTGAGCTCTACTTACAAGATAGTATTAACTCTGGTTTGAGTATAGATGATATTGTGTTGATTTTATTATTATTTGCTGATGACATGGCTATTTTAGGCAAGTCACCTGCTGAAGTCCAATCACATTTAGATAAATTATATGTATACTGCAATGCTTGGGGGCTAAATGTTAACACTGCCAAAACTAAAATAATGCTATTATGGAAAAGAGGGCGATTAATGAAAAATGGTCATATAATGGCAATGATATTGAATTTGTTGATAACTTTAACTATTTAGGCACGGTGTTGAATTATACTGGAAGTTTCAAATTAAATCAAGAACATTTGGTTGGTAAAGCCCTTAAAGCATTGAATAAATTATTGTTTAAATGCAATGAATTTGATATAAAACCGAAAATATTTTGCCAGTTGTTTGTCGCTTTTGTGGGTTCTATCTTAAATTATTCTCCAGACGTGTGGGGTTTTAGGAAATTAGATGATATTGAACGCCTACATTTAAAATAAATTTTGCAAGAGATTGCTACAGGTGAAAATAAATACATGTAATGTTGCTGTTTATGGAGAATAAGGTAGATAACAATTAAATGTAAACAGGTTTGTTAAAATTATTAAATATTGGTTTAAAGTTCTGAACAATAGCAATATCATAATGCAAACTGTGTACAAACAAGACTGAGCGATTGCAATAAAGGTAATACAAGCTGGGTCTCAAATGTCAAGAACATGTTAAACAATCATGGATTTGGTTATATATTTGAAAATCCAAACGCTGTACACGTTCATAGTTTTATTAGCGAGTTAAAATGTAGACTTGTTGACAATTTTAAACAAGATTGGTATAGTAAAAAAAAAGTACTGTATTAGATATGCATAAAGTTTTTAAAAGCTGTTTGGAATATGAAACATATTTAAATTTACTACCGAGACGTCTGTGATTATTATTTGTAAGATTGAGAGTCTCTGCAAATCCGCTGAGAATACAAACTGGCAGATACGCTCAACATAATATACCACGAAATGAACGTTATTGCTTATGCTGTAATGATGCTGACTTAAAAGATGAATACCATTTTATATGTATATGCCGCTGTTACACTGATTTAAGGAAAACATATATTTGCCGTAATTTTTATATTAACCCATCTGTATATAAATTGCAAAAGTGTTTAGTTTCATGTGACAAATCAGTTATTTCAAATGTATATTAATATATGAAGGAAGCTCTTGCTATAAACAATACTGTAACAATTCTAAATAATGTTGTTTAAAAAATTCATTACCGCTTTGATGGAATTTACTTATCCTTGCAATAGATTGTGTTTATTTATTTTTGTATTCTTAAATGACCATTAATGTTATGTCTAAAAAATGTCATTACCGCTTTGATGTTATGTCTTAAAAAAAAATTATTACCGCTTTGATGTAATTTACGTACTCTTGCAATTGTTTGTGTTTATTTATAAACACCGCTTTTATGGAATTTACGTATTCTTGCAATTGATTGTGTTCATTTATATTTGTGTTCTTAAATGACCATTTATGTTATGTTTAAAAAATGTCATTACCGATTTGATGGAATTTACGTATCCCTGCAATTGATTGTGTTTATTTATAAACACCGCTTTGGTAGAATTTACGTATTCTTCCAATTGAGTGTGTTTATTTATATTTGCATTCTTAAATGACCATTTAAGTTATGTTTAAATAAAGTTCATTACCTCTTTGATGCAATTTACGTATTCGTGCAATTGATTGTGTTTATTTTTATTTGTATTCCTTAATGACCATTTATGTTATGTTATGTAATGTAATGTTGTTATACCTATTTACGTGACAGAGAATAATGTGTATATTTGTGTAGGAAGACGATGTACTTATGGATAAGTCTGAATAAACTGTCTGTCTGTCTGTCTGTCTGTCTGCCTGCCTGCCTGCCTGCCTGCCTGCCTGCCTGCCTGCCTGCCTGCCTGCCTGCCTGCCTGCCTGCCTGTCTGCCTGTCTGCCTGTCTGTCTGTCTGTCTGTCTGTCTGTCTGTCTGTCTGTCTGTCTGTGTCTGTGTGTCTGTCTGTCTGTCTGTCTGTCTGTCTGTCTGTCTGTCTGTCTGTCTGTCTGTCTGTCTGTCTGTCTGTCTGTCTGTCTGTCTGTCTGTCTGTCTGTCTGTCTGTCTGTCTGTCTGTCTGTCTGTCTGTCTGTCTGTCTGTCTGTCTGTCTGTCTGTCTGTCTGTCTGTCTGTCTGTCTGTCTGTCTGTCTGTCTGTCTGTCTGTCTGTCTGTCTGTCTGTCTGTCTGTCTGTCTGTCTGTCTGTCTGTCTGTCTGTCTGTCTGTCTGTCTGTCTGTCTGTCTGTCTGTCTGTCTGTCTGGTCTGTCTGTCTGTCTGTCTGTCTGTCTGTCTGTCTGTCTGTCTGTCTGTCTGTCTGTCTGTCTGTCTGTCTGTCTGTCTGTCTGTCTGTCTGTCTGTCTGTCTGTCTGTCTGTCTGTCTGTCTGTCTGTCTGTCTGTCTGTCTGTCTGTCTGTCTGTCTGTCTGTCTGTCTGTCTGTCTGTCTGTCTGTCTGTCTGTCTGTCTGTCTGTCTGTCTGTCTGTCTGTCTGTCTGTCTGTCTGTCTGTCTGTCTGTCTGTCTGTCTGTCTGTCTGTCTGTCTGTCTGTCTGTCTGTCTGTCTGTCTGTCTGTCTGTCTGTCTGTCTGTCTGTCTGTCTGTCTGTCTGTGAGGAAACAGTTATAGTGAACATTTACCATGGTCTAATAAAGCGATTATATGCATCTTTTGACGATTTAAAAATTCAAAAATTATAAAGCGTTGCAACGCGAAACGATTGAATAATTTGGAAAGTTCTGTTGTTGTCGTTTAATTATGTAAAACTACGAAGATTGCTTATATAAAGTATAAACTACGTCTCTTATATATACTTGGCAGGATGGCCGAGCGGTCTAATTGGTTTTTACTCCACGACTCCGGGGGTCACTGGTTCGAGCTGTTTCACTGACTACTATATTGGACCTTTTATTGAAAATGTGCTTAACAAGACTGGAAATCGTGTCGGGATCGAGTTTTGTGACAGGGGTCTTGGTTTGGTTGGCCCTCCTAAAGTGTTCAATGATGAAGGTGCACGTCGGTTGATTCCCCCTTATTTTCGCGGTACTGAATCACCACTTGTTTGCTACAGTTATAGTAAACCTGTAGGAAGTGTCGTTTTTGGTTGTAATTCTGTTTCCACAGATGTGGATATAATGGGAAATTGTCCTACATTATGTGACTGTACTAGTTCTAAATATATATATGGTCCGGTTGGACATGTTATTACTGGGGACCTTGATTTCATTCAAAATAAAAACCTTGGAAGTTTACTACGCAGAGGCGCTGAGTACAGACTGCCTATTCCTGTTGATTTTGATGACTGCATTAAGAATATCGTGGCATCCTTACATGATTATTGCACTAAATGGTGCAGGAAGGAAAATGCTGATGTTACTGCACTCAATGATTGGAAAGCAAAGGTATTTAGTGTGGCCATGAGTGAGGTATGTTTTTATGATACAGATCCTTTGGCCTTGCCACATTCGCCTAGGTTTGATGGACAGGGTCTCTGTGGGTTGCTTGGGGACTTGGGTCTGGGTTCGTCTTGGTTCCTGCTGATAGGGCTGCTAGTGGTGTTGTGGTGATGTGACGGGTGTTTTGTGTTCGGGCTGTTTCGCGGGGGCTTTCGCGGGCTGCATCGTATTGTGGGTGCAGTGGGAGGCCTGGTGGGGTTGTTGACGGCCATGTTGCCCGGTGCATGGGGTTGGGTGTAATAGTCGGTGTTGCTGACAGGAAATTGCCATCACTTTGCTGGATACCTGGATTGCATGGGACGCCATGTGGGGGTCGTTTTGTCGCTGGTTTAGTGTCTTGTACCGCCAGACAATTATCAGTGTATCTTACATCTGCATTGAGTGATATTAGATGTCATAGAGCTAAATTTTGTAATAAAGTTTGTGAAAATAGTAATATTGGCCTATTTTGGTCAATAAAAAACACCTTGGAGGTTATTGATGGGATTGAAAATGAAAAATATAGGGTGTCACAGGTAAGTACTTATGATTTTTCTTCACTATATACAACGCTTCCTCGCGCTTTAATCGAGTCCAAACTTGTTTCTTTGGTTGAAGAGGCTTTTGCTAGAGAGAAGTGTTTGTATCTGGCTTTAAACACTAAAACAGCTTTTTTACTGATCAGATATTAGATAATTGCATCATTTGGACCGGTCTTGACTTTTGTGCAGCACTTACTTTTCTTCTGGATAACTTGTTTGTTGAGTTTGATGGTAAGGTGTTTAAACGGGTTATTGGCGTTCCTATGGGTACTAATTGTGCGCCACTTATGGCTGACCTTTTTTATATTGTTATGAAAGCGAATTAATGTCAGAATTGTCTAAAACTAGGCAAGTAGATTTGATTAATTGTTTTGACCTTGCTAGTAGGTACATTGATGACATACTTAATTTGGATAATCCATTGTTTGAACAATATATTCACAAAATCTACCCAGAAGAGCTGGTCTTAAATAGATCGTGTATATCCAATACAGATTCTGCGTATTTTGACTTACATTTGGCTACTAATAATTGTTTGATCAAAGCTAGTTTATATGACAGACGGAACGATTTTAACTTTGAGGTTGTGAATTTTCCGTTCCTAGATGGCAACATCCCTAAAGGACCTTTCTATGGTGTTTGCATTTCGCAGTTGGTACGTTATGCCAGGGCATGTTCATGTATTAAAGATTTTAATGATCGTAATCTAATATTAACAAAGGAATTGCTAAAACAGGGCTATTTGTATCATAACCTAAGAAGTAAGTTTGCTAAATTTTACTCTAAGTATGGTGATTTAATTACAAAATATAATGTTTCTTTAAAATTGCATTTAAATAATGGAGTCTCCCATTCATCATTTTACGGAGATGTTTTGAAGCGTGTCCGCAAATTAAAATATGTTAAACCAAGTGTTCTTATTAAACTTTTCAATTTGGTTAACTTGTTTTAATCAAAAGGATACGATGCTTATGTACTTGGAACACGTGTTTGATGGTTTTCGATTCACTATATCTTTCTTCTCTTAAAATTTTGAATCATTAGTGATATTATAAGCATTTTTCACTGTTGAATACAATTGTGTCATTGTGTCGTATGAACAAATCTGCATGAAAACTACATTATAGGCATTTTTCACTGTTGAATTAAATTGTGCCATTGTGTCGTATGAACAAATATGCATGAAAACTACATTTGGACTCAAATCGTACATCAAATCATTTCTGCCTTCAGTTGTCAAAACACCTATATTGGTTTGATTCCAACAATGTCGCTTTAATGGAATTACTATTTTTATATTTTTGATTCTTAATATTTAATCAACTAAACTTGTTTTATTAAGAGTACAATTTTGCAGTAGCCCCCCATTAATAGTCTTACTATTACTTTACAGTACTGCCCCTGGATTTTTTTCACGTCATTGTGTCTTCGCCTGTCAATTACGTCATAACTCTTTCTCTGTTCCTGGGTACATGCATTTTCTGACGTCATACGATCAACTTTCCAGTTGTAAGCTACATGCATAGGTCATTGGGTTTATAACGTTCAATTTTATTTATATTTTCTCTCTGATAGGCCTTTCTTTTTTTATTTAATTATTATTAATTTAATTTTTAGCAGTCACATAAACAACCAAGATATGTAATATGGAATTTTTACAACCATTATTGCTGCTTCTTCCTGTATTTGCGCGATGATTATCTGAAATATTAACTTAATGACGCTATATTATTAAATCTTTTTCTATAAAGAAGGAATGTAGTTGACACTTGTTTGTAGTTTCATTTTATCGTTCGTCAAAAAGTTGTAACTTTGTTGCTCTGGTATCTTCAATACCATTGAGTAATTAAATTGTAATTAAATTGAATGCGTTTTATTTCCCTTTTATTATTGTTTGATTTGAGTTACAATGCTATGACGTTAAATTTTATTTACACTTAAATGTATTATGAATATTGCTGGGCCAAGTGTGAGGTTGAGCGCTCTATAACCGGTTTAAACCCCCAATGCTTTGCATTGACCGTTCCAAGGCGGTGACCCCAGCTTTATTCATATTTTGTGTTTATGTTGGTTTGTATTGTGCTGTATTGTGCTGTTTTGTACTGTTTGGGCAATCGGTCACTTGCCTTAAATAAAGGACCAACTAATTGTTTTTTAATGAGAATTCAAAACTGCTCCAGCAGCTGGAGTTTTACTTCTTTATACTGCTGCGGGCGACTTTTTTAAATTTTAGTCTTGATTTTTTACTGGAGCTTTTTAGATCCAATGTTTACAGTTATCAATATAAAGCATTTAATGACAAACTTTAAAACATGCCAAAATCTGTGAAAAGGCCTCTTTAAAGCTGAAATAGTGTCAATGATGTTCAATAAAACGCTTGAATACAGTGCAAGTTTAGTGATGTGTAACCCCGAACGGTCCATATACAAAAATAGTGACCGGACCATATACTCTAAGGTTTCTCTATCGCATTTTACAGACTGAAACCGGTCATATAGATATATAAGGACCAACATCTCTGAGGTGTAATATTATGTGTTAATGAATTAAACAATTTATAACCAACCCTGCAGCGACATATATGACTAAACGTTTTCAAACTCAAACTCATTTTCACTAAAGCGTAGTAACAAAGCACACATTTACACAACCTGAACAGTGATAGTTTGTTAATTTGTAATACCATGCCTTCAGCCCAATATAAAACTATATGCAAAAATCAATAACATATTAATAAAATAAACATATTCATTATATATGTTTACCGTAGAAACTAAACACGGTAGTTTATATTTCATTACTGGGTAATTGTTTTCCACATCTGCAATATAAATTGTTTATATTCGTATCACAATCAAAAATATAACATGTTGCAACTTTGGATAGCCAATACTATATTGTTATAGATAATAATACTCTGAAACAAAAAAAACCCTGTCAATTTGATATTTGTATCATTAGTACAAATTATCAGCTTAAATGCCATTCAACATACTAACAAATAAACAGTGTGTATGTACACAATCGAAAAAGAAGTGCATTTACATTCGATAATTGATAAATGCCATACATTACTTGTGTTCGGGGATCGCATGTTCGTATATGCATGTTTTGTTAAAGTTGTAATTCGACAAAAATCCGAATTTTGCGATGAAAATGTTTTCACACGTTTTCCAACACATATATTTATATCTGAGTGCAATTGTGTACTAAAATACATGGCTAATTGTATGTTTGTATAATACAAATGCTTTTAGTAAGTTTCAGAACACGCAGTTATTATTGCCCAATTGCATATTATATATTTTACACAATATCTAGTGAATTTGATTTTAGTACACATGCCCGAACGTCTTATAATTTACCATTTAACTATTAAAGGTGTTTGTAATTTTTGTGACATTTGTTCTTTGAATGAATTTAAAACGCTTATATTAAACCGCATAATGCTCTATCTAGACTATGGTTTGTTGCGGCAAACCTTGATAAATTATGCATGTGCGAAAGCAAGATACTGATTATTTGACTACAGTTTTTTCTGTTTATGAATTTCTTATCTTGAATAAAATATGTCGGTTTATTGTTGATTTAAAAACATATACAAGGCGCACTTTATTGTGTGTTATTTTTTTGCCTCATAACAACAATATGTACCGTATCGTATTGTATCTATTTTAGTCGCCAAATATGCTGTAAAACAAGTTAATTAATTTAACGTGAAAAACTGTTACAAATAAACATAATTATCTTTGTGTCGTATGTTTGTTTGTGTTCAAAGTATATGTGAATACGTCAGCTGGAAGGGACAGCCCATTGACAGGCGTGTTTATAATATGGTTAAAAAGTGTAACATGTTGTATTTACAAATGATGATGTTCAGTTTATTTAAAGTATAAAAAAAAACTGGTCGCCAAGCCCGTAAGCATTTACGCAACGTATCAAAACTTGAGCATATATTTCGTTGTGTTACACAGTATGCACATATATTGAGCAAAACAAAATAAGAGTTATCTGTAAAGTTTGTACAATATTGTTTGTGCCTCAAGCGAGATACTTAATATACTGTATAATACTCATAAATAAAATGTCGGTAGTGTAAAATGTGTTTGCGGTCTAAAGGAGATTGCATAACCGATGGGATACATTGATAACTAAAAACATTTAAAATCAAGATACATCTAGGATTTGCATGGTATTCAGGGTTCTTTATCTAATAGCATGGTCATACTCCGCACGACAATTATTATTTCAGTGATCAGTAGTGTTTATAGAAATACATTTATCAGTGCAAACTTTCTTTTTCTCCTTATGAGAAATAATCAAGAAAAGAAATGATGTGGGTAATAATTAACGTCTAACAAATTAAATTGAACTTCATGTACAATTCGTCCAATCATTAAAATAATCACCATTTTTTAAATCTTTCGGGAATTAAAATATACGTATTTATGAAATCTTTAAATCTTTAAATTAATGTATGTGTAATATCTGTCACTAATTAAAAGAATCTTAAAACACTAAAATTTCGATAAAAAAAGTGTTCGTCAATTGCAATATTTTTAATGCGTCGGAGCAGTGTTTATGGTTTTGTTTTGATTCAGTGTATTTGTATGATAGAAACCTTGCCGCAAGCCCTCGGTATCAATAACGCTGTGGCTGAAGTTGCATATATTGTCATTAGACATGTGTTCCAAATATCGCAATAGGTTAATATCAAAACTAGTAGTAAACATGCATACACTAGACCATAGAGTGAAAAAAATTCGATAACCTTTTTTTTTAAATTGAGATTATCAGGTACCGCTAAATACCATGAATATTCTCGCAAATAATTTTGTCCGTTTGTGAAAAACTTTTTAATCTTTGTCATCGGCTTTAACGTGTCATGTTAGATGGAAAGCATCAAATTCCGATCAAAGACGCGAAATCTATTTGTACAGGATTTGTGTATAAACGTATGTGTATGATAATTTATAGAAAAGTTTTGCAGATATTTGAAAAAAAACTATACATATACACGTCAGCGGGATAAGAGAGTGCTAATTAGTAAATGAAACATAATTTAGAAAAAATAAAATAACATATATTAGTAACAGATCATTAATAAAATGTAGTGACAAGATACTACATGTTGAAATCGCTAGTGAACGCAAGAAATCTCTTTATATTTTGTAGCACTAACATGTGTGTATTGTCAACATGAAGCGGATTTCTCTAACACTCAACCAATGTCGTATATTTTAAACAAAATCATAACACTAAGAAAACATAACAAATTTCGTTTTGAACACCATCGTTATTTATTTAGTTATATGTTTAAAATCGAAATTTCGAAATTAAAGATTGAAGCATGACTTAATGCTTCACCAACTAGACATATTTGTTACATTCTTCCCGTAAACCATACTAACTCAATGTACCGATTTTATTAATTGACATGATGGGCTCTTAGTAAGCTTGTATGTAATGAATTTGAAACAAATAGTAAAGCAGAAAAGAAAAATATTGAACATGGATACAAATTTACAGCTTCGACCTTTTATAAACATTTGTAAGAACGTTGAGCACAGCCTTTTCTAAAATTTATGTGTTTCCGTTTTCTTATGATTTTTAGGTGTTCCTATATTTTAAACAGGAGCCGTATTCACCATTAATAAACTCAAACTTAAACTCAAACTCAGACTTTGACTCAGACTTACAAAAGACAGACTCAGGATTCGTATTAACGAACGCGTTTGGAAATAGACTTCAATAAGATCGTTTTTTTTCATGACGTCAAGACTAAGCGAACTTTCTAGTATAGAAAACGCGCCAAATAGTGTCATAAATTTCAGAAGACATTTCTGATACAACTTTTACGATGGAGTGTCTGTCAGTTGAAAAAAGCGAAATGAAGCGTCAGAAGGCTCCAGATTGGACCGAGCCAGCAGAGATTGTTTTGAACGCGCTTGTTCGGGACCACTGGAGCCTCTTTTTTTTTCGGCGAATACAAGGAAATCGGAGCCGAACAAATTTCCGTTATTCGAAGAAAAAAATGGGACGAGGTGGCGAGCAGAATATCACTGTAAGTTGTATGTTATTTTAGTATCTGCCTTATATTTTTAATATTTGATTTAATAGCATACGATTGGATTTGCTACCGATGTCATTTTTTACTAACAATGTAAATAAGGGGCATAACCACTCAACAAATTATAGCTACTTTCGGTTTTTGGATGCGATTTGGGAATCTGTTTTAGTTTCAAATGTTATGATTTATAGTACAGTTGCACGTCCTCTGTGTCAAAAATATGCACACGTGAATTGTAATTGAAGTATTACAATGGAAAATCTGTGCTATTACGGATAACTGTACCATTTTTGAAGGTATTGTTTAGTTTTCATTTCGTACCCTGTTAGATTCGTAACCATTTTTTTATTCGTATCCATAAACCATCTTCACATTTCTAATTGAACTTAACATTTACTACACGTTTATATCGATAACTATTACCCCATGTGTCGTTTATATTTAACTAATAAACAGCCATGGTGGTAATACCGTAAACATAAAATGCAATAACATAAACATAAAATACTTCTTTTAAATTTACGATACACACATACACATTACATACCATTTTTATTTAATATTAAAATTTGCGACTGTGCATTAGGGGTCACAAGGACAGGAAGGTCTTTGTGTCTGTTAATATAAAATTATTATTTTTATTTTATTTCCAAAGCCTTTAACAAGTAGATTTTTTATATTATATATACTAGTATTACAATAACTGTGTGTATGACTGTATTGAAATGATGTATCTTTGGCTATCATAATTTATCATTTATTACATGTATGCAGCATATTATATCTTCTGAGTTTGCGATATGAAGTCCGTATTATGTTACGTGTTCACTGAACAGTAAAAGACGCTTTGAAATAATTAATCCACGTTTTTGCAACAAAATACATTGTCATTAAATGCCACACATAAAGTAACAACACAAATGAACATAATTATCAAATGATTACATTGTTTTATTGATCATATATATGTTTTTTTAGTTGTTGCATCACAGATGTCGATTTGTGCAAAAACAACGACGAGCAATCAGAAACAGAAAGGTACATTAACAAATCACCATATACCTAACAATAAATATACATAACATGTATTGCATATAAATGTGTGCATTAAAAAAAAATATACACAAACTTAAATAAAATTGTTTGAATTATAAATTGTTGTTACTTTAAATCAAGTTTAAAACACAACAACAGCGATTAAATACAAACATTCCTCTTGTTCTTATTTATAAACAGCAAATAACACACAATGCTACAATAAATGGTATATTCATCGACAAATGATAACACAGGGCTAAATCTGCCATTCGCCAAATTAGCCAATGGCTACAAATTAACCTATTTGGCTCAAGAAAATTCTATCTGGCTACAACTTTTTCTTCATAAAAACTAATAAAGTAGCAAAACATAAAAGAATTTTGCCATAGAAAGGCGAATTTGGCTAAAGAAATTGTTGACTTGAGCCAGGGGAAGCCCTGATAACATCACTAATTTTTCCATTTTAAATAAACTTTGAATTAACTGTTGTTACAGATTCATAAAAACTTGGCATAATTAAAATGTGTTAAATAGTATTGATGAGCATAGGTGCATGTGCATAAGTGTTTTACAAAGCTATCTGTTTGAATAAATTGTTGCTTTTTTTGTTTTTGCAGCTTCTTCATATGCATAACAAAGAAGTGAGAGTGCCACAACAGCCAGCAGTGAAGAACACAATGGTAAATAAATAGATTATCATATACATGTATATGCAAACCATATGTTAACATCACAGTGAACATGCAAACCATAGGTATATATCATATTGAACACAGTATACAAAATAAAAGAGATTTACCCTTATATAAAACAAAACAAAGGAAAAAACATGCAATAAATTTACATGAAACATTTTGTTTGAAAATTAACGCTGGGATTATTATAAATTAACTTAAATATAGTATATTAACATTAGTTGATCATTTTATTGCATTGAAAACATCACTTGATTTAATTTATTTTTGATTTCTAAAGTGACAATATAATTTTTTGTTGTTTTTTCAGATTCCACATGTACTGTCAAGTAGAGGCATGAAGCAAACAGAATGTAAGTTTTGGATATGTTTACATATGTATTTCAATTTGTTAGTAGCAGATCCTAACCACTAAAAAGGTTGTCAATTTGAAACTTAATATTATGGTAGCTCTAATTGGAGGTAAATGCACTGCAAAAATCACAGAATGTTTATTCTTATTTTTTTCAAAGGCATAGATTGGCTCATATAACAGTTATTAACAAGACACTTTAAAGTATGAAATTTGCATTTATTGAATACCAGTTCTAAAAACTGGAATGACAATATCAATGCATCTGAGAGAGCAAGCACTGTATAACTAATATGTTACTATTTGGAATGCAAAAATGTCATGCATACTTTGAAATATAACTAGCATTATATATGCCAAAATTAAGTGCTAATGTATAGATTATTCGATATGCATTGATATATACATTTGAATGTCATAACATGAGAATACGTCCATTTATCAAAATTACACTTTTAAGCCTTTTTTCAGCATCCACAAAGTGAACGATTAAACCGTTCCTGTGCTGCATTGTCTGGTCGCATATATGGGATCATAAGATTCATTGAGAAGCCATATCCACTGTCGCAAATCACTATTCCAGCGTGTTGACCTTTAAGAAATTTATTAAACAAAGATCATATATTTTATTGGAGTGAATTTGATTTGAATATTTAAATGTATTTATTGATCATAAAGTTAATGTAAAAATTATTTCCGCTCGTCTATCCATGAGCAATGGCAGAATATATGCTTAAATACATTGATGCACATACAATTTTTATAAATTGTAAAATACAAATTGTGTTCACTAGTATTTGTGGAATGTTAGAAAACCTACCATTTTCAAACTGATCTTTTATTTCGACGTTTCTCCAAATTCTGGCATCATGTGTCCGCCCTGGCCAGTTGGCATTGAAACTTGTTATTTTGTAGTGTGCATCACAGACAGCCTGTGAATATGAAACGTGCAGAACATTGTTTCAACACATTATATAAATTAACTAAATAATAAATATGTTATTATTTTTTTCTATTTAAGTTGATATACAACTGATGACATGTTTCTTAGTTTACGAATGACAACCGGCTAAAATTAACATGTAGTTGTTTTATAAATTATTTTTGTTAACAATGAACGTGTATCATATAAAAACAATTAAATCAAGTTTCAGCATTGCACAAAATTATTTGTTAAGCCATACCTGTTAATTGATTGTGTGTATACCTTTTCGCTCTATGAAGTCTTCAGCGTGATCATTAGGCTTTTTTATGTGAACGTGTGTGCAATCAATACATCCCAAAGTCGTGGGAAACCTGAAAGTTAATCATTTAAAATTAGGGATGGCAAAATTATTCGAATGTTCGATTGAATGGTCAGCATTCGAATAATAAAAATGATATTCGCATATTCGCATTTTTTTCCAAACGTAATTTCACCAATATTTAATGACCTGCAAACCGCTTACTAAAAAGCAACCGAAATCACCTGGGAGTAACATGTTTGACGAGACGTTCTTCGTTCAAACTGATAACGCGGCCCGTATCAGTGTTGATTGCGCAATGCAATATACACGCTCTAAGAAAGGACCCGACTGTTGTTTGCCAATGGGGTTCCAATTAACGGTTTCAATTGACTGGCGAATAATAATTATTTTTTGTGATCACAGTATGTACAGCCATTAAAATGTGTGAATTACTCAAATCGCGCAGTGCTATATACTTACTATGAGAAAGGGCCCGAACTGTTGTTTGTCAATTAGGTACCAATTAAGGGCTTCAATTAACTGGCGAATAATAATTGTGATCACAGTCTGAACAGACATTTGAATGTGTGAATTACTCAAAAGTAACATATGATATAAATTAAACAATCATCAAGGAATCATTATTCAAATCTGAAAATGCCACCAGCCCTTTCTGCAGTATGGAATACTTTACACGGTCTGTGGATAAGAAGACCGCAACTTGTAATGTGTGAACTTAGTTTTACATATGCGCGGTCTGCTACAAATCTGTGGAATCATTAAAAAATAAAATTCTATGACACGATGTTTTTCATTCTATTTGTGCCCGATCACAGTATCGGTCATAGTATTAGTCGACAGCGATACAATTATTCGATAGCAACGTTAATAAACAGCCTCGTATTTAGCAAACAGATATCACTTACAAACCAATGGAAATTAACACATAACAAGGAAAACTCAATCCAGCCGTTTTATGCGAATATTTGAATATTCGATTGAATGAATTTGCGAACATTCGATTACCGATATTGGTATTCGATGCCATCCCTATTTAAAATTAAGATAGTTTGGGGGAAATTTAAATTTTAATAAATACATGGGTTTTAGTTTAAATGTAATGTGATTTGTGACTGTATGTCTGTTATATCGAATGAAAGTTTTACCTAAAGTCAGTTAGAAGTTATGTAATATGCTGACATGTTTTAAATTGATTATCAATTGATTTAATATCATCATTATTGAAAATGCAACTAATAAGGTCACGTGAAAATAAAATATGTTTACAGCTGTCGATTGTTGTTATTATTTTTATAATACAGCACATTGAAACCATGCACATTCTGTCAATAAATGCATATTATACAGCATTTGCCTCACAAATATATTTTATACAATGTATGGCAATTCAATTAATTCATAGACAGACAGACGGACAGAGGTTCACATGGATTCCAGTTTACCCCTTTTACTTATAAACGGGGTGTATAATAACCGAAGATAAATTATTTATAGTGCCTTGTTTTTAAATTAAATTGTGTAGCATTCATAAGTATCCAATTACATTATAAACAAGGGTTGTTTGTAAAACATTCATGCCCCCCATATGGGCTGTCAGTTGTAGTGGCAGCCATTGTGTGAATACGTTTTTTATCACTGTGACCTTGACCTTTGACGTAGTGACCTGAAAATCGATAGGGGTCATCTGCCAGTTATGGTCAATGTACCTATGAAGTTTCACTACACTAGGCGTAAGCATTCTTGAGTTATCATCTGGAAACCATTTTACTATTTTGAGTCACTGTGACCTTTAACCTAGTGACCTGAAAATCAATAGGAGAGTCATCTGCCAGTCATGAACAATGTACCTATGAAGTTTCATAATACTAGGCCTAAGCGTTCTTGAGTTATCATCCGGAAACCATCTGGTGGACGGACCGACCGACCGACATACATGTGCAAAACAATATACCCCCTCTTCTTCGAAGGGGGGCATAATAATTAATGACTTCCCATTACATTAAAGAGCTAGAAGCAATAATCCAAATAATCGGTATTCTTTATATTTACAATGTTTAAAAAAAATTGACTTATTTGTGATTTCGAACCACTGACTAGAATGCAAAATTTATTTTCTAGAACCAATGCGCTACCAACTGCGTCATGGCAATTTGCTTAAAGTATATGCAAATATTGTAATAATTGGGACATCTATAAATAGATCGGTTATAGTAATGGAAATAAAATGTATGTCAAGTTTATTATCTTGTTTACGATTTAAAATAGTTATTTCTAATAAGAAATAAATTCATTATGATAGTTAGTGATATTTTAAAAATTGTTATTACTATTACATTTAAACAACACGTATTATCTATAAAATTAGTGCATGTTCACGTACATTAAGTTTGGAGATTATTTACACTATGACAACAAACAAACGCGGATAATTATGAATTTTACAGTTGTCTATAATAAATTAGAACAGCAAAAGCATACATCTCATTTGCACTCACGTACCAGCGATGGCACCAAGTTTATGTTTTGCGAGGGCGGTGTCTTCAAAAGCTGGAAATTTTACGAATTCCGGGACTTTCGCTGCCAGAATGTCGCTGACCTGTGCACAGACATGGCTATCCGTTGCCTGTGACAGGACAGTACTATCACCGAATGTGAGCTGCAGGCCGCCGCTGGCCACGTACCTCAGGTAGGTACATACTGCCAGGGCGACCGGAACTGGCAGGCTACGCATTGTACTCCGGATCAGCTCTTCATTACACAGATTACACATAAAAAGAAATCCGGTCTTGTAAAACGAAACCGTTTATATAATTCAAAGTCCTGAAATATTTCCAAGGGATTCGTTCGGTCGATAAACACTTTCAACTCTCAAATAATTATTAAAACGCAATTGGCCTCGTGCGGCGGCCATTTTAATTGTTTACGTGCGTATAACGTTACGTCGCGATTGTATTACGTAAGTCTAAACATTGTAGACTTAGCATTTGAGACTTACATTACTGAGTCTGAGTCTAAAACTTACCGTTTTATGTTTCGTGAATTACGTTTTGTTAGCCTGAATTGAGTCTGAGTCAGAAACTTGAGCTGAGTCTAAGATTTGAGACTTACGTACATTGGTGAATAAGGCTCCAGGAAGCATGCATTCCACGTAATCGAGAGTGTGGTAACCCGTCTGCATGTGGACTATTCGCTACATCGTTGTCATAATAAGTACGATTGCTATTGGAAATAGCTTGCCATTTGAAAAGGTGCTATTCATTCTATTAATCAGACAGAGTGACAACAATTCCATAAATAAGCAATATTATATATTGCTGGTTACGTCCCTTTACTTGGTAAGGTACTTTCGTGGTATTTTGAGATATATAGGCACACTTGAGATTACATGTACTTACACAGCTTAACACCCTTTCTTCAATAAGCTCCCACTTAAATATATCATATACTGTACAATATCCAAAGCAACAATTGATCCGCGATTCGTCAATTTTAATGTATACCTATTTACATTTTTAAAAGAATCAACCCATACTATCAATCTGAGGAATCCCTTTTGAGATGCATCTTTTGAGATGCAATACTCCATTTTTCCCTGTTATATGTACCGTGACGATAACGCGTTCGCGCACGGTATTGAAAAAAATGCTTTATTTTCAAAATAATTACATAAATCTATATACAAATCGGCACTTATCCCGTCGATGCATTGAGAGGTTCCCGTTTTAATCTTGTGTATGATACCTTGCACCTCGGAATAAAACATGACATAGTTTAAAACATTTTCACTCGAATGTTCGTTGTTGGCTGTTCTAAAAACTGTATTAAAGGTAGTCCGTTTGCTTATAAAGAGGTGTATACGTGGTGACTAAATAGTTTTCCAAAATCTGGATTCGCACATTCGAATATAATTTACTGGTTTATTATATTACCTTGAGTAAAGCAATATTTACGTCATCATGAAATGTTTAATTCTTTTTTACGGTTGGATCGAACGTATCTATAATGTTTTTGTTCATGTACTAGTTTACTAGTTTGCACAAGAGTGGGTTGACTGTATGTGAACCTAACATTCAGAGTATGTGTAACTACGGTGTATGATCGAATTTTTATTTCGAGAATGATTTTACATACATATTTTTACGAGAAACGTATACGTTTATTATTGCGCTTTCTGAATTTTATGTTCATTTTACATACACAACATATTACACATTGCCAACTGGGTTGAAAACGGGTGACGCAAGAGTTTAAACCGGTATTTATTAAAACAGATACATGGCTTGAAATACCAAATATATTTGTTAATATGAGATTTATAATTGTACATTTATATATTATGTATCATCAACTTTATCAACAAATAGCAATCACGAATGTGCATTTAGTTTATTAAGCATGACTAACCGATGAAAATAGAGTATTCATACTTTCTTTATGAAAGGGTAATATCAAGGTACATATTAGTAAACATATGGTAATATGGACACGTCAGTATTGTATTTGTTTGTTTTTCCACAGGCTATTATAGCTAACATAACTTCATGGTGCACGACGCAATCCCGTTTTCCCCACACACGCATGTGTTACAGCCGTCGGCATTCATGAAGCTGTCGCCGGCATTGTATTGGTTTCCGTTATACTCGCAAACTGAAATAAGACAAATATAGTAAGTACTTTAAATATTGAAAATTTATATTGTACTTTAAAACAATGCTTAGTAATAATATTAATGATAATATTAAACTAATAAAGACCCTCGAAACTATGTCTGCTTTTAATTGAAATTATCAATTTCTTATTTAGAAACAGGACAGTACTCACAAGAACAGCATGATTAAAATACGATGCAAAACAACGTCTTAAACTGGTATACCGGTATTACAAAAATAATTATAATATATCTTCAGAGACATGTCAGAGATACAGACGCTCTGCGACAGCCACAATGTCAAATAAATAATTTATTACGGGTCATATGTAGACCTGTAGACAATAAAACATGCAATACAAATACTTGATTTTAATACCATAGCTTGCTTTTATATTTACGAGGTAAAACAATAGTGTTTAAGGTAATTTATATATTGATAAAGTAAAGAGATCTTATACCTGTTTTATCGGATACAATTCGCCTACATTGAAACATTTATAAAACTGAATAAATGAGATAAACACATTTTTAGAGGTTTAACTTTTCAAAAGAACCATTCCTTTAACACTTTTAAAATTCTTCGGAAGCTCATATTTGAAAACATAATCCGGTAGAAATGTAAAACATATTAATGATATTTTGATTGATATATATAGTTATTTAAAGTCTGTTAACAAACCGGTATCATGAAATACGAGGAAAGCAAACTAAATAAGTGAAACGTTATATATATTCGAAAAACATTATATACATGTCTTCAAAATAGTGCTTCTTTAACACGGAACCAGTGATTTTCTTGGACTCGTCCTCCTCAAACATACAATTATTAAATACATGATTTCGTATCACCACTTGATTAATGAATGCAACTGTTATATTTGTTAGAAAAAATGAACATATTTTGGCAATACAAAATTGCTTAAAATGACTTCTTGCCTCCTTCAGGCGGCGGTGGTACACACAGCATCCTTGTGCATCCTATGTTTCCGTCGGCACAGAAGCACCTGTTACAACCGTCGTCGTTAATGAACGACGCGCCGTGTGCGTATTCTCTGCCATTCTCGCCAATACACGGCCCTAAACAAAATTTATGATACATATATTTTATCAAAAACATGACGCAATTTACACTAGTGGAATTGACATGTCACCGCCTGTCAATCAAATCCTTATCTAAGAATTTATCTACCAATCAGCGATCGATTAATCTGGCGCGTTAGTAAGCAACGAACTGTCCGCCATTTTTCCTTGACAAGCTATGTCTAGGTTCACTTTTATTTCAACGAGTTTCTTTTGTTTTCCTCTTTAAAAAAACAAAGATTAAAAATGGTTAAACGGTTTCAATGGGGATTATGTAACTCGGACAATCGATATTCTGAAAGATTAGTTGCTGGCATTGAATTTATATCGTTTCCAAAGCCGAAAAGAGAAGTGTAAGAGATGTATAAATGCATGAGGTCGTCCCCACGAACAACTGAACGTCAACACTGTCGAAGCCAATTACAATATCTTTTTATCGAATAAACTAGCAGATTTCAATAGTTTATGTTATCGATCTGATCATAACATAATAGTTCATGTTTTTTTAAATAGTTTCATCAGTAACTAGGTGATTAAATGGATCTTTTTCACGGTTTGGTAAATTGACAAAATTGAAAAAAATTGTTTCAGATTCGCAAATTTTCGATTTGGTTATGATATTTGTGAGGAAATAGTATTACTGAACATTTGCCATGGTCTAATATAGTCATTATATATATTTTTTTTGAAGATTTAAAAACCTAAAATTTATAAAGCGTTGCAACGCGAAACGATTGAATAATTTGGAGAGTTCTCTTGTTGTCGTTTAAATTTGTGAAACTACGAAGATTGCTTATATAACGTATACAATACGCATCTTATGTATGCTTGGCAGGATAGCTCAATTGGCTTATGCGTTTTTACTTCAGGATTCCGGGGGTCACTGGTTCGAGCCCTGCTACTGGCTATTTTTTTCCCTTTTTTAAATTTTATTTTTGATTTTTTTACTGGAACTTTTAAAATTTAATGTTTACATTTATCAATATAAAGCATTTAATGACAAACTTCAAAACATGCCAAAATCTGTGAAAAGGCCCCTTTAATAGAAGAAATGTTCATCTGCATTACTTTAAGAGAAATAAAACCCGGCATGAAGCCTAATTCATGCTGTGTTTTATTACTCTGAGGGTAATGATTGCCATTAAACATGTTATTAGACGGCGACACGTGATATCTTATCTTAATCTTACGAAAGTAATCTTGCCGCATACAAACCCCTGTATCATGTTTGTGTATGTTTGTGTGCTGTTTGTATTTTTATTTGTTTATCAAATATTTAAAGTATTGTGTAACTGCTACGAAAGTAATTTGTCGCATACATACTCCTAGATCTTCTATATTTCTTTTTTCGCATAGATGGTCGACGCTGGGGTATGATACAATTTAAATTAAATTGACTAGTGTATATAGATGGAGAATTTACTTTAAAAACTTAGATTGCCCTCTAACTGAAACTATTTTAATATTTACTAAGGAGCAATATCCCTATAGACCAACTATTGATTCGTTTTTCGTATAGGTGGTCAACAAAGGGTAAAGTACTATTATTAACACTAATACATTACTTAACTAAAAGTAAGCGTAACACATTTCGACATATGATTTTCATTACAAACAGTTTTAAAGTTATCAGCATTCCTATCCGATAAGTATAAATTTCATTTAACTACGAATGAAAAATAACATTCAAATATAAAGTTGGATTATGCGGTTATATATGCCCATCATACGAATTCATATTCATGTATGTTTCCTTGTTAAAAAGACTCAAAGGTTTAAATGCATTCCAAAAAACGAGTAATATCTTCCATATGAAGTTTGAAACAATTATTCTAGTCACTAGTGCAACTTGTTGCAGAATAATACAATTAGTGCTGCAATTATTAAACTACGTGTGAAATCATGTTATAACATTCGCACGAAAGCACATTAACATGTTTACTCCTTACATTGTAAATTGATCTTTCTTCGAAATGAGTATATTTTTGTTTGTATTTACTTCATGCTGTTATTGTATACGATTGTAAATGACGATGAGCTTGTAATGCTTAAGTCTGAATAAACGATTCTGATTCTGATTCTTAATAACGGTATCTTCACATGTCCAGACATGTGGTGTCACCAATGAACGCTTTTAATCCACACTTGGAGATCGAATGCCTAATTCTCTTTTTTTCAGCGAGTTTCGTTTATTTTGTTTGAAAAAAAAACGGAAATGAAATATGGCAAAAACGGTGTAAATAGGGTTAATGTAAGTCCAGAAAGATAAGTTACATGAATTAAATATATACCATTTCCAACGCGGAAATGCGGTCTTGACATGAGCGAGTGGTAGCCTGAATGTGTAGAATTACCGAGATCACCCTTATAGAACATTAATTTATTTGAAAAAACTGAACATGTCATGTAAGCAATAACTACGCATTATTAAGTATGAATTATATAACGTGTGCATGTAGAATAATAGAGAATATTGATACCCACTTTGCGTAACTAATCGAAATCCCGGTTAAAAATCGAGTTTGTTGTGTGTCAGAAACAAGAGAAAACGATTTTATGCTTATATTTAAATAAAAACGGATCGATAAATGCCATTGTATAATAGTTATTATTACTGATATAACCAATAAATGCGTTAACTGGTGGGAAGTCGGTACCTGCGCGAGCGTCAGATACTGGTAGCTTTACCGAATTACCCTTCATACAACGCTTCTTTATATCAGACAATGACCAAACTGATTGTTTTGTCTTGCACTTTCAATAATAGTGATTGATAAATGTCCCATAAGCAATGTTTAATATTATTAATATCACTTTTATACGTAACAACATGTGAGATTTTGGTATGCACTCGGTGTCAGAAAGCGCGTAAAACTTCACAGAAATCCCAGTTTTAAAGCGCTATTTCGTGTCAAATACACAGGCGGGGGAATGTTTCGTTAATATTTTCGTAAATAACATGTGTAAATACTGTTGAAGAAGTGTTAATTGATTGCTAATACCACCATTACATGTAGTAACAGGTTCGATATTGGTAAGCGCTCAAGCGTACGATAGCGTGTTTCATGTACTGAAAAACTCGTTATAAATAGCTGATGTTCTCTATAAACGTATATTTTTGCATTTGCATAATATTTACATGACACAAACCCCTTTTGCAAGTGTTATATGGTGTCAAAAAGTCCATAAAAATCATCCGGAATATCGCGTAAATCTATATGCAGTCTATAGGCAAAGAAGCCATTTTGGTGTTAGCCTGCCTAGGTTTGCTACCCGCTGAGCCACGTTATTAAGTGGGCGGAGCGATCATCGTCCAGGCGTCATGTCAATTGTAGCACTTAATGCTATCTGAAAACAAGTTTTTTTCGGTTTTAACGTGTTTTTCAAATATGTAAGTCATTAAATGATGTTCAAGTACTGTTAGCTAGTATTTGTAATTATAATAAAATAACTCACTCTCGTCCGCTCTTGCCAAATGGACTACTGATAACATTATGAAACCCACGAGAAATGATTCCATTTGGATATTTGATGTCTTCTCCTGAAACAAATAAATACATGTATAATAAAAATCATTTTAAAACACACAATAATCATATATATTGTTCAGTTAAGTACAGTTTATTGTATGTTTTCAAACACGAAAATACAATACAGAGGAATTTTGTACAAAAGTGTATGCACTATTAAAATGTTAATTTTGAACACACTTATATGGATGAATAACTGTCTTATCGACTTGCACACAAATGATGTTTGTTGTTGGTGTATATTATGATTGTCGAACAACAGCATTATATAATCCTTGTATCAGCATGCATATTTTCGATATGTTTAATGAAAGCTGCATACATAACTTACCTTAGAAAGTAATTACACCTTTGTGCTCAATGCAAATTGCCTTCATTATAGACACTCTATATAGCAACTCCACGACGGTCATCATGCCTGCTGTCGCCATAAGGGACGCATAGATGGACATATGTCTGGGGCCGCAAGCGAGCATGACAGCTGTTAAACCTATTGCATTGTGTCAAATTAGTTTTGGTCTCATATATATTGATATGTTTGAAAAATTGGTAATGACTTTTTATACAAAATATTTGGATGTGTATACGTATATTTTATTGAATTCAAATACATTTCAATACTACATGTGTAATCCTCTGGTCTCTATTTCTTAATAAGAGTTATACTGTAAACTGTGAAAGTGTGCAGCATAATCAAATGGTTACCATTTTATAAGATGAAAACAATACATTACAGTACAAAAAACATTACACAAACGAACGAGCAATTGTTTTCTAACAAACGAGTAAGCTGATATAACGTTAGATTGTAAGTTTCGAGCCCGTAATGTACAGGAAAGGAGTGGCACTCTGCGTGAACTTTAATTTAAATAAGAGATGAAACGGTATTTTTAGATTTACATCAAATCATTAAATGTATTTGCATACAAATTGAACCCCGGTCCCTCTGAAAGCAGAATCTAATGCGCTACCATCGGACTATTCATACCAATTTACAGCTTTTTTTAACACGCAAATAGGTATCTAAATACATTTTGTACATTCTGAATAATCAATAACACATGTTCCAAATGGTTTAGTATTTTCTAGTGATGAAAGTTGATCATCAATAAAGGAAAGTATGTAAAACATGTTTTGATCCGGAGTTTTGTTTCACTTGTTTGATTTTGAATCTGTTTTGAAAGTATGACATTTATAAAAAAATTGTGTTGTGTGTGTATGACAGTCATGTTAATATATCTTCGGTAATAGCCATAAACTGGGCGAAAACAAACGCTGGTTGAATCACAAACCCATACACATAAAACCCATCGCCCACTCACCAACCCACACGGTCTGAAGATGCGAAGATTTAATGCTGTCTATCGGGATAATAGTATAATATGTTGCCTTTTCATACTGACTGTTGTTCTCACTTATGTTTGTTCAAAATACCGCTTATCATATTTCAACTTATTAACAAGGTCAAGTCCAGCAACTTCGAATATAAAATAAAAGCGAAAGGGGTCGCATGTACGCAAATTAAGGTTGGGGGCCTTTTTGTACGCAGCTTAATTACTAGTAATGTCTGTTTGAATTATTAATTGCTGCAAGCCATTTAACAGCTCGTGTATAACAAACATTATCGGTCAACTTATCGAGTCCACACAGTAACAGATGCAGCACAACCAACAACCTTCATAAATGATGTTTTTGTAGTTTAAACCACGTTATATTTGGTGTCAATTATGTGCATAAATTGTCGATTGGTCTAGTAGGAGTGCAAACATAACTCGGAAAAAATGAATCTATCCTTTTCAATTACATGTAATATAAAAGTAAAGTAGTAAACGAATAAATAAAATCCCTTTTTTTAACATTTGCATAGGACAGAAATCACGTGAAATATGAAACTGAACAATAATAACGTGTTATATATAATTTTACCATAATATAATATTTATAAGTTGAATAAATACATACATTTATATAGAAATTGATTAATGCTTGTTCGAAACATGAACTGATCTACCTTATTTTAACCGTACAACCCAAAGGCATTTTTCATCTTTTGCACACAATCAATCTTGGGCACATTTAGTCATGCGCGATTAATCACCGCGAGTGTAATTATATGATACAAATGCTTACAAACCCATCAACTTGTGAAATAACACATATGGCATTTCCCTGCTTGTGCCTTCTAGTTGCTTATATTAACTCTATTTAATGTTATACCTTGTTGTTGCTTGGAGGTAGAGTATTAGCTTAATGCAATGTACGGCAGGTTATTCTGTTTTTCAGATTAGGTCATGGAAAAACTTTGGTAACATTTAGAATACGGGCACGATGTCGATTATTGTGTGATAGCCGAGCCGACTATTACCATTGAATCTAAAAGAGTTGAGGAGCAAAAAAATCATTACTTTTAATTTGATATGCATGAATTAATTGCATTGTGTTGTATGTGCATGTGCAAAGCATAATTGTATGTAGAAAGAAATCAAATGCAATATAAATTAGCATATTTAAAGTTGATATTGCAAGACAATGCTCGGTAAAAAAAAGTTAATTTGGCGTTCTGTGTAATTTTATATTGTGAAATATTCCTCTATTATAAATAAAGTGCCTTTAAAAACAAATAATGAAACACTGAGAGGCAGTGTTTAGAACTATCATCGTGTATCTGTGTCAATTATTACTGAGCTAATGCTCGTTATTGCTTTTCAGTTTTTCAATAAAACAAGTTGTTTGACCACAGTTGGAAAGGGGACTAGCGCAATGTTTGTGTTATAACAATTCTTCCAGCGGCATTTGACACAAACGTTGACGCCTATTTTGTACTTTTAAATTAAACATTTATATTCAAAATATACTGATGTTGGCAACATTCAATAATAGCACTCAATAGAAGGGTATTCGGATAACATATATCTGAATGCTCATTTTGTAGGAAAAATTGATTTCATATTTCAATTCAATTTTTTTGTACAGTTATATATTGGGAATGCGTGTTCTTTTAGTTTAACAGAAAGATACGTCATATTTATGCATGACAATTCACGGCGGATGAACCAAAAGAACGGTTTAAAGTTACAACAAAATGCCGTTCTGTTTGGAGCATGTTTTTAATTTCACGATTGAGGCTGTTAGGGCGGACCCTTTATTACCAAATCAGTTTTTGGATGATTAAGATAAGAAACAAATTGTGGGTTCAGTTCAAGTACATATATATAAATATGGCATTTAATACTACTCTCTCTTAACTTTCCCAACAAATTTACTCACTATTTTGTATTGATGAAGGAGGGAAACACATAAACCATGTAAGTTTTATATAATATGTTGTTACCTCCCGCCATATATGCATATCAATGAACTAATGTTTGGTTAATTTTAAGAGTAAGCGATTGCTTGAGGGCTTTTTTCTTTCTTTTGTTAATCTATTGCCCTTGTTGTTAGGCTTAAGAATAACGAATATGCTTAGAAGCAACAAATGTACGTCCAGCATTTGAATATATATAGCCCACCACTGGTAATAATGGTAATGGTAATAATGTCTTTAATAAAATGTTCCAAATGAAGAATGCTTAAGATAGAAGAGGTTAATGCCATGTAAGACTCAAACTAAAACCAAAACTTTAATATTGCATTTAAAAGAATATGTTTTATTATTACACTGGTCCAATAATGTTTTGGTGTAATGTGCTGTAATGTAATACTAGCCAATTGCATTCATCTCATGAGACTGTTTTAAATTTTCTCTTTTCATGTATTGGAGTAAACACCATGTATGAAATTTTATTTGGTTAGCGACGTGCATTTCTTGGATATGTGTAAACGTTAGTTTCTGGTAGATATTATTCACTGTCAAATTGTGCCGGAAGAACATTGTCAGCTATTTTGAGCGTTTATAAGTAGTGAGCATGCCTAGCGGTTACACGCGAGTGATGGCATGATTATGATTATTTTAGCCTCTTCAGCCAATCAAATGGCAGAAAAAGGTAATATGCCACCGAACGAAGATTGCTCCGCCTTTACTGGAAATTATCAGTTGCAAATCAACTTAACTCTCTTACACGTCGACATATTCACTGTTTATGCTATTTAAAGAATAAGAATGTATTATATTATTTCCTTTAAACTCATATTGGAGAAATACATAATAACATATTTCAAAAACAACGATATTAATATTAAAATTAAAAAATTAATTATATTGATAGCATCATAAATTGTATTTATCTTGAACATGAATGGAATTGTAAAACTATTTACTACATCAAATCATTGCCCGTTTTATGAATACGGTATTTCACAGAAATGTATTTCAAATAAAGCTTTTTTCATATAAACCAATAAAATAATAAAAGACCACTCGTCGACAAAACAACAAGACCATATACATATTCCGAATATCGCTATTCGTAGTATTTGTGAATTACATAAGAACCAAGTTTCAATCTTTGAATTTAACATGTTTATACAATAAGTTTTGTGGAGACTTGTTATATTTTGTTTAAAATTAGTTTTTGTTTAATATTAGGAGGATATTTGTTTGGTTGGTAGGATATCGATTTTAGTTGACGAGTGATTATAGACAATGATATTTTCACGAATTATCACGAGTGAATTAAAATCGGTATTCCACCAAATCCAACAAATTTTATTTTTATTTTATGCTAACAAACAATTATTTTTTCATGTTTGCCATCTCGGAAAATATCATTCTCCGTTGGGTGCACGAAATGTCATTTCTTGCATGTTCACAGGAGGCTATTCCGTATGTTTTAATAAACATTAAATGCAGAGTAATCGCCCTTGGCAAAATAGGAGGTAACAATTATTGACAAACAAAAATTATCTAAAAAAAGTTCTGGTAAAACAATTTTTCAGTTTTGGAAACTGTGAAATATCAGTTTTCATTTCCTGATATTTTGTCTATAAAAAATCGGAAAGCATAAAATAAATGTATTTATTATTTATATTTATTTATTTTATTAGTTTTTTTTTTATTTATTTGGTAATTCATCACGGAACACACATAATCAACCTTACCCGTCTATTGATAAAATTAGTCCGTCTGTTGCCATGGGATGATGCTTTATTATAAATATGTATATTAAACAACTTAAGTGTACCGTCTGACATAAGTCATGCTTGTATCTGATGATATATGTATATTTTCTCATTTTGTGAAAGTATATAAAAACTGCCTACAGTTTATTTTGTACGACACTGTTAGCAGATACAAATCACCCCTTGTTTTAAAAAGGCGATCATTGAAACTAAATCGAATACATCTATAATTGATGTTGATTTAATTGCATTACGTACCATATTATTGAACCGTAGCAATAGGTCGCACTATGTAATGATTTGGTTGTGTTTTAATAAAATGTTTATGTAATTTTAAGTCAATGTGATATTATTTAATTTCTTATTGAATACTGCCACCTCAAATCGTTGTAACTATAACTTACATAAAATATAATTATATAATGGCTACACAAACTATGTATAAAATAGAACAATGTTGCTAAAAGATATTGTGTTTTGACCGTTTATTTATGTTTACAGTATAAAGTCATGATAGATCGAGTACATAGGTTTAAGGTGCAACACATTTCGGTTGAAAACATTAAGTTCAACTTTGACACAGTCTCTGTGTTGTTGCAAGTCGACAAGAAAAAAGTATTTAATTAAACATAAGCACTATATATGTTTTAAGTCAGTATACGTTTTGCCAATGGGTTATTTCAACACAAGTGACACACGCCATAAGGATCAAGTACTTATTTCCCATGTCAATATATACTTGCCAATCAACATTCAATTTAAAATTATAAATTGAAATATAAGATAATTTGAAGTTAAATAATAAACACATTTTTCACGAGAATAATGCGAGGACAAAATTTGAAATATAAAATGGAATGACGGTCACCATTCTATATTTGCAAAGAGGTCCACACAATTGTTAAAATACTTTTCAAGGACATAACATAAATTTATGTTTTCATGAACATGTGTTTAACTTTAAATTTAACACGGAGCATTTAAATAAATGTTAATAAAGCAGTAAATGTATATTTAACGCGAATTTCAGAAACACGTTTAAGTAAATAATACCTTTGTGTTTGTGGGGAAAACATTAGAATATATCTGACTTGATATAACTCTCGTCTATCACCTTAATCCTCCGACAGGCCAGTGCCGTAGCGTTGATTGTAAGATTATTTGCAATGACATAATTTAAAAAAATATTTTACAAAACCTGAACGTGTATTACTTTAAATAAGTTTTTTTTTAAATTCAGTCAGTGTTAATATAACAATTTATGCATTTCAATGTGTTGCATGAACCAGTACATCAAGTACCAGTTACCAAATCATACGCGAAAACCGTTGTTATGCAAGGATTGATTCGCTGTTAATACTGAATAGCATAGCCATAGTTTAAACCTCCAAATAAAAAATAAAAAACAGCACAATGTCCAACAGTTGCTTTTCATGGATTGCATATCCGATTTCACGGAGAAATTACTATTGAATTTTATATAAAAAATACTAAACAACTGAATTGATTAAGAACAATGAACAACAGCTGGAGACTTTACAGTTGACTTCATAATAACGTGAATAGACAATTAATGACACATGACTTTAATGTACCTTATACCAAAATAATATACGCTCATTGAAATAACAGGGTTTATTTCACTGTATTGCAAAGTACATGTCGTGGTGCCGATCTCTTGTATGTAAGTTGCAAATATAATGTGTGTGTATATATATATAATATATATATATATATTTATATATATATATATATATATATATATATATATAAATATATATGAAGATGTTCAAGATATTCGTTGGTTTACAATTGTACATTTTGCTAAAAAATAGGATAATTGTTTCTAGTTTTAGGAAAAATTTCTTAATAGGCAATAAACAGCTCCAGAAAAAAAAAGGATTATTTGTGTCATGTTTGAGCTGAGAGCACAGATTAGAACTTAAAGCACAAATTAAAATTGTATAAGCTCAGGTCAGTTTGTTTGCGTCAGCAGATCAAAACTTCATTATCTATTATCTTGTCTGTGCTCAATGCTCAATTCTGTGCTCATTGCTCAAACTGCAAATAGTTTTGTTGACTTTTATATCTAATATTGGAGCTTAATTATGCTTACATTATGACCAATGTTGTTTAATTCTGTGTTCGCAATCAGAGACGTAGATAACGTCTCTGTCGCAATGCATCTGTAACTGACTGGCTGTTGATAACCTGAAAAAAGAAGAAAGCAGTGTAGTGTCAGGGCTAGTTTAAATAATTAGACCTTGGTTACACAGGATTATCATCCAACCAAGGAAAATTACAAGCATTTGGATTTAAGCTCGCTTTGTAGGCATGCTAGAATAATGGTCATCACAGGTTTTAGTCCTGCATGTGTCATAATCACTTTCTCTTGTGTACTATGTCTTTGTAAATAGCTTAGCAGTTGAATTTAAAATTTTAAAAAATTATCGATTATTTACAATAATAATTATTTTAACTCAGCTCTCTCAGCCATCATAGCAAAAATTGCAAGTTCAATAGGACAATTTAAATAGTTCTATAAGAATGAGCAGTGGCTTGTAAAATTTATTATATAGTTGTTTGTTATAAATGAGCATTGATAAAACAATCAAATTAAATGGATGTACAAATACATTATCGATTTTTAAACAGAATAAAGTGTATTATGTAAGCCAAAAATGTACATATCATTGGTAAAAATAAGGATTTTGACGGTACTATTAATCCATATAATTAATGTTATCCGAAATTACATTTTCCATTTATTTATCCGAAAACTATCCAACTTATGAAGAATGAAAAATTTCATACAAAATCAATCGTTCCGTGAAAATGAGTCATACCATTGAAATACTTCATTATAATACTGATCAAGAGATAAATAATTTGCACAACAAACCACCTTTTAAAATTTGTTAGTTAACTTACTATTACCATCGCCTCCGCTATAACTTCGTCTGTACCTGCTGACTTTTTGTATACAAAGGCGCAGGCAATCCAGACTAAACGTTAAATTGACATAACAAGCAGTTTGATTGGCTGAGCTAAGTCGGGATCTCAAGATAGCGAAAAGTCTCGTTTCTTTTGTTTAATGCACTCTGCCTTTTTTACTGCACCGCTCTTTTTTAATTGTACGCCGCTTTTATTTAGTTTTGCACTCCTCTTTTTTCTATCTCGTGGCCACAAAATAGCTAACTCGTGGCCACGAGATAGAACAAAGAGGAGAGCAATTTAAAACAAGAGAAGCACCGCTCTTCTTTTAATTGTATGCGGCTTTTATTTAGTTGTGCAGTCCTCTTTTTCTAGAAAAATGAGGCGAGCAATTTAAAAAAAGAGAAGGGAATGTCACCTCTATGCCACCGTAGATTTAAAATAAAAAGCTTATTAGACGTTTAAACTGTACAATACGTGATATATTTGGACACGCACACAGTTTAAAGTCATGTTGGACGCGCCTAACGGCTCGTCCAATATGACGTCAAACTGTGTGCTCGTCCAAATATATCTCCGTATTGTACAGTGAAACTTCTAATAACCTATAATTAATGTGCCACTGTATTATATGTTGTTTGTCTAAATAATACATATTGTAGACAGAAGTGTATAATACAAATGCTTTTAGCAAGTTTACGAAGACGCAGTTATTATTGCCCAATTGCATATTAAATATTTTACATAATATCTAGTGAATATGATTTTAGTACACATGACTGAATGTCTTATAATTTACCATTTAAATATTAAAAGTGTTTGTGATTGTTGTGACATTTGTTCTTTGAATAAATTTAAAACGCTTATATTAAACCGCATAATGCTCTACCTAGACTATGGTATGTTGTGGCAAACCTTGATAAATTATGCATGTGCTAAATCAAGATACTGATTATTTGACTACAGTTTTTTCGTTTTATGAATTTCTTATCTTGAATAATGTCGGTTTATTGTTGATTTAAAAACATATATACAAGGCGCACTTTATTGTGTGTTTTTTTTTTCTCATAACAACACTATGTACCGTATCGTATTGTATCTATTTTAGTCGCCAAATATGCTGTAAAACAATTTAATTAATATAACGTGAACAACTGTTACAAATAAACATATTAATCTTTGTGTCGTATGTTTGTTTGTGAACAAAGTATATGTGAATACGTCAGCTGGAAGGGGCAGCCCATTGACAGGCGTGTTTATAATAAGGTTAAAAAGTGTAATATGTTGTATTTAAAAATGATGATGTTCAGTTTATTTAAAGTTTAAATAAAACTGGTTGCCAGGCCCGTTAGCATTGACGCAACGTATCAAAACTTGAGCATATATTTAGTTTTGTTACACAGTATGCACATATATTGAGCAAAACAAATTAAGAGTTATATGTAAAGTTTGTACAATATTGTTTGTGCCTCAAGCGAGATACTTAATATACTGTATAATACTCATAAATAAAATGTCGGTAGTGTAACATGTGTTTGCGGTCTAAAGGAGATTGCATGACCGATGGGATACATTGATAACTAAAAACATTTAAAATCAAGATACATCTAGGATTTGCATGGTATTCAGGGTTCTTTATCTAATAGCATGGTCATACTCCGCACGACAATTATTATTTCAGTGATCAGTAGTGTTTATAGAAATACATTTATCAGTGCAAACTTTCTTTTTCTCCTTATGAGAAATAATCAAGAAAAAAAATGATGTGGGTAATAATTAACGTCTAACAAATTAAATTGAACTTCATGTACAATTCGTCCAATCATTAAAATAATCACCATTTTTACATCTTTCAATAATTAAAATATACGTATTTATGAAATCGTTAAATCAATAAATTAATATATGTGTAACATCTGTTACTAATTAAAAAATTCTTAAAACACTATACTTTCGATAAAAAAGTGTTCGTGAATTGCAATATTTTTAATGCGTCGGAGCAGTGTTTATGGTTTTGTTTTGATTCAGTGTATTTGCTATGATAGAAACCTTGCCGCAAGCCCTCGGTATCAATAACGCTATGGCTGAAGTTGCATATATTGTAATTAGACATTTGTTCCAAATATCGCAATATGTTAATATCAAAACTAGTAGTAAACATGCATACACTAAAGAAGACCATAGAGTGAAACCATTTTTGATAATCTTTTTTTTTAAATTGATATTATCAGGTACCGATTAATACCATGAATATCCTCGCAAATGATTTTGTCCGTTTGTGAAAAACTTTTTAATCTTTGTAATCGGCTTTAACGTGTCATGTTAGATGGAAAGCATCAAAATCCGGTCATAGACGCGAAATGTATTTGTACGGGATTTGTGTATAAACGTATGTGTATGATAATGCATAGAAAAGTTTTGCCGATATTTAAAAAAAAACTATACATATACACGTCAACGGGATAAGAGAGTACAATACAGTAAATGAAAAATAATTTAGAAACAATAAAATAACATATATTAGTAACAGATCATTAATTAAATGGAGTGTCAAGATACTACATGTTGAAATCGCAAGTGAACGCAAGAAATCTCTTTATATTTTGTAGCACTAACATGTGTGTATTGTCAACATTAAGCGGATTTCTCTAACACTCGACCAATGTCGTTTCATTTAAACAAAATCATAACACTAAGAAAACTTAACAAATTTCGTTTTGAACACCATCGTTATTTATTTAGTTATATGTTTAAAATCGAAATTTCGAAATTAAAGATTGAAGCATGACTTAATGCTTTACCAACTAGACATACTTCTTACATTCTTCCTATAAACCATACTGACTCAATGTACCGATTTTATTAATTGACATGTTGGGCTCTTAGCAAGCTTGTATGTAATGAATTTGAAACAAATAGTAAAGAGGCAAAGAAAACTATTGTACATGGATAAAAATTTACAGCTTCGACCTTCTATAAACATTTGTAAGAACGTTGAGCACAGCCTTTTCTAAAATTAATGTGTTTCCGTTTTCTTATGATTTTTAGGTGTTCCTATATCTTAAACAGGAAGCATACATTCCACGTAATCGTGAGTGTGGTAACCCGTCTGCATGTGGACTATTCGCTACATCGTCGTCATAATAAGTACGATTGCTATTGGAAATAGCTTGCAATTTTAAAAGGTGCTATTCGTTCTATTAATCAGACAGAGTGACAACAATTCCATAAATAAGCAATATTATATATTGCTGGTTACGTCCCTTTACTTGGTAAGGTACTTTCGTGGTATTTTTAGATGTAAAGGCACACTTGAGATTACATGTACGTACACAGCTTAACACCCTTTCTTCAATAAGCTCCCATTTAAATATATCATATACTGTAGAATATCCAAAGCAACAATTGGTCCGCGATTCGTCAATGTTAATGTATGCCTATTCACATTTTTAAAAGAATTAACCCATGCTATCGATCTGAGGAATCCCTTTTGAGATGCATCTTTTGAGATGCAAGACTCCGTTTTTCCCTGTTATATGTACCGTGACGATAACGCGTTCGCGCACGGTATTGAAAAAAAATGCTTTATTTTTAAAATAATTACATAAATCTATATACAAATCGGCACTTATTCCGTCGATGCATTGAGAGGTTCCCGTTTTAATCTTGTGTATGATACCTTGCACCTCGGAATAAAACATAACATAGTTTAAACATTTTCACTCGAATGTTCGTTGTTGGCTGTTCTAAAAACTGTTTTAAAGGTAGTCCGTTTGCTTATAAAGAGGTGTATACGTTGTGACTAAATAGTTTTCCAAAATCCGGATTCGCACATTCGAATATATTTTACTGGTTTATTATATTACCTTGAGTAAAGCAATATTTACGTCATCATGACATGTTTAATTCTTTTTTACGGTTCGATCGCACGTACCTATGATGTTTTTGTTCATGTACTAGTTTACTAGTTTGCACAAGAGTGGGGTGACTGTATGTGAACCTAACATTCAGAGTATGTGTAACTACGGTGAATGATCGAATTTTGATTTCGAGAATGATTTTACATACATATTTTTACGAGAAACGTATACGTTTATTTTTGCGCTTTCTGAATTTTGAGTTCATTTTACATACACAACATATTACAAATTGCCAACTGGGTTGAAAACGGGTGACGCAAGAGTTTAAACCGGTATTTATTAAAACAGATACAGGGATTGAAATACCAAATATATTTGTAAATATGAGATTTATAATTGTACATTTATATATTATGTATCATCAACTTGATCAATAAACAGCAATCTCGAATGTGCATTTAGTTTATTAAGCATGACTTACCGATGAAAATTGAGTATTCATATTTTCTTTATGAAAGGCTAATATCAAGGTACGTACTAGTAAACATATGGTAATATGAACACGTCAGTATTGTATTTGTTTGTTTTTCCACAGGCTATTATAGCTAACATAACTTCATGGTGCACGCCGCAATCCCGTTTTCCCCACACACGCATGTGTTACAGCCGTCGGCATTCATGAAGCTGTCGCCGGCATTGTATTGGTTTCCGTTATACTCGCAAACTGAAATAAGACAAATATAGTAAGTACTTTAAATATTGAAAATTTATATTGTACTTCAAAACAATGCTTCGTAATAATATTAATGACAATATTAAACTAATAAAGATCCTCGAAACCATGTCTGCTTTTAATTGAAATTATCAATTTCCTATGTAGAAAAAGGACAGTACTCACAAGAACAGCATGATTAAAATACGATGCAAAACAACGTCTAAAACTGGTATACCGGAATTAAAAAATAATTATAATATATCTTCAGAGACATGTCAGAGATACAGACGCTCTGCGACAGCCACAATGTCAAATAAATAATTTATTACGGGTCATATGAAGACCTGTAGACAATAAAACATGCAATACAAATACTTGATTTTAATACCATAGCTTGCTTTTATATTTACGAGGTAAAACAATATTGTTTAAGGTAATGTATATATTGATAAATTAAAGAGATCTTATACCTGTTTTATCGGATACAATTCGCCTACATTGATACATTTATAAAACAGAGTAAATGAGATAAACACATTTTAAGAGGTTAAACTTTTCAATAGAACCATTCCTTTAACACTTTAAAAAATCTTCGGAAGCTCATATTCGAAAACATAATCCGGTAGAAATGTAAAACATATTAATGATATTTTGATTGATATATTTAGTTATTTAAAGTCTGTTAACAAACCGGTATCATGAAATACGAGAAAAGCAAACTAAATAAGTGAAAAGTTTATATATATTCGCTTCAAAATAATGCTACTTTAACACGGAACCAGTGATTTTCTTGGACACGTCCTCCTCAAACATACAAATATTTAATATATGATTTCGTATCACCACTTGATTAATGAATGCAATTGTTATATTTGTTAGAAAAAATGAACATATTTTGGCAATACAAAATTGCTTAAAATGACCACTTACCTCCTTCAGGCGGCGGTGGTACACACAACATCCTTGTGCATCCTATGTTTCCGTCGGCACAGAAGCACCTGTTACAACCGTCGTCGTTAATGAACGACGCTCCGTGTGCGTATTCTCTGCCATTCTCGCCAATACACGGACCTAAACAAAATTTATGAAACATATATTTTATCAAAAACATGACGCAATTTACACTAGTGGAATCGACACGTCGCCGCCTGTCAATCAAATCCTTATCTAAGAATTGATCTACCAATCAGCGATCGATTAATCGGGCGCGTTAGTTAGCAACGAACTGTCCGCCATTTTTCCTAAACAAGCTATGTCTAGGTTCACTTTTATTTCAACGAGTTTCTTTTGTTTTCCTCTTTAAAAAACAAAGATTAAAAATGGTTAAACGGTTTCAATGGGGATTATGTAACTCGGACAATCGATATTCTGAAAGATTAGTTGGTGGCATTGAATTTATATCGTTTCCAAAGCCGAAAAGAGAAGTGTAAGAGATGTATAAATGCATGCGGTCGTCCCCACGAACAACTGAACGTCAACACTGTCAAAGCCAATTACAATATCTTTTTATCGAATAAACTAGCAGATTTAAATAGTTTATGTTATCGATCTGATCATAAAATAATAGTTCATGTTTTTTAAATAGTTTTATAAGTTACTAGGTGATTAAAGGGATCTTTTTCACGGTTTGGTAAATTTACAAAATTGAAAAACATTGTTTAAGATTCGCAAATTTTCGGTTTGGTTATGATATTTGTGAGGAAACAGTATTACTGAACATTTGCCATGGTGTAATATAGCCATTATATGCATCTTTTGAAGATTTAAAAACCTAAAAATTATAAAGCGTTGCAACGCGAAACGATTGAATAATTTGGAGAGTTCCGTTGTTGTCGTTTAAATTTGTGAAACTACGAAGATTGCTTATATAACGTATTAAATACGCATCTTATGTATGCTTGGCAGGATAGCTCAATTGGCTTATGCTTTTTTACTTCAGGATTCCGGGGGTCACTGGTTCGAGCCCTGCTACGGGCTACTTTTTTTTCCTTTTTTAAATGTTATTTTTGATTATTTACTGGAACTTTTAAAATTTAATGTTTACATTTATCAATATAAAGCATTTAATGACAAACTTCAACATGCCAAAATCTGTGAAAAGGCCCCTTTAATAGAAGCAATTTTCATCTGCATTACTTTAAGAGAAATAAAACCCAGCATGAAGCCTAATTCATGCTGTGTTTTATTACTCTGATGGATATGCACTTGATTGCCATTATACATGTTATTAGAAGGCGACACGTGATATCTTATCTTAATCTTACGAAAGTTATCTTGCCGCATACATACCCCTGTATCATGTTTGTGTATGTTTGTGTGCTGTTTGTATTTTTTTTTGTTTATTAAATATTTAAAGTATTGTGTAACTGCTACGAAAGTAATTTTGTCGCATACATACTCCTAGATCATCTATATTTCTTTTTTCGCATAGATGGTCGACGCTGGGGTATGATACAATTTAAATTAAATTGACTAGTGTATATAGATGGAGATTTTACTTTTAAAACTTAGATTGCCCTCTAACTTATACTATTTTAATATTTACTAAAAAGCCATATCCCTTTATACCAACTATTGTTTCGTTTTTCGTATAGGTGGTCAACAAAGGGGAAAGTACTATTATTAACACTAATACATTACATAACTACAAGTAAGCGTAACACATTTCGACATATGATTTTCATTACAAACAGTTTTAAAGTTATCTGCATTCCTATCCGATAAGTATAAATTTCATTTTACTACGAATGAAAAATAACATTCAAATATAAAGTTGGATTATGCGGTTATATATGCCCATCATACGAATTCATATTCATGTATTTTTCCTTGTTAAAAAGACTCAAAGGTTTAAATACATTCCAAAAAACGAGTAATATCTTCCATATGAAGATTGAAACAATTATTCTATTCACTATAGCAACTTGTTGCAGAATTATACAATTAGTGCTGCAATTATTAAACTACGTCTGAAATCATGTTATAACATTCTCACGAAAACACATTAACATGTTTACTCCTTATATTGTAAATTGATCTTTCTTCGAAATGAGTATATTTTTGTTTGTATTTACTTCATGCTGTTATTGTTTACGATTGTAAATGACGATGAGCTTGTAATGCTGAAGTTTGAATAAACGATTCTGATTCTGATTCTTAATAACGGTATCTACACATGTGCAGACATGTGGTGTCACCAATGAACGCTTTTAATCCACACTTGGAGATCGAATGCCTAATTCTCTTTTTTTCAACGAGTTTCGTTTATTTTGTTTGAAAATAAAAACGGAAATGAAATATGGCAAAAACGGTGTAAATACGGTTAATGTAACTCCTGAAAGATAAGTTACATTAATTAAATATATACCATTTCCAACGCGGAAATGCGGTCTTGACAAGAGCGAGTGGTAGCCTCAATGTGTAGAATTACCGAGATCACCCTTATAGAACATTAATTTATTTTAAAGAAACTGGACATGTCATGTAAGCAATAACTACGCATTATTAAGTATGAATTATATAACGTTTGCATGTAGAATAATAGAGAATATTGATACCCACTTTGCGTAACTAATCGAAATCCCCGTTGAAAATCGAGTTTTTTGTGTGTCAGAAACAAGTGAAAACGATTTTATGCTTATAATTAAATAAAAACGTATCGATAAATGCCATTGTATTATAGTTATTATTACTGATATAACCAATAAATGCGTTAACTGGTGGGAAGTCGGTACCTGCGCGAGCGTCAGATACTGGTAGCTTTACCGAATTTCCCCTCCTTTCAACGTATCTTTATATCAGACAATGACCAAACTGATTGTGTTGTTTTGCACTTTCAATTATAGTGATTGATAAATGTCCCATAAGCAGTGTTTAATATTATTAATATCACTTTTATACGTAATAACATGTGAGATTTTGGTATGCACTCGGTGTCAGAAAGCGCGTGAAACTTCACAGAAATCCCAGTTTTAAAGCGCTATATCGTGTCAAATACACGGGCGGGGGAATGTTTCATTAATATTTTCGTAAATAACATGTGTAAATACCATTGAAGAAGTGTTAATTGATGGCTAATACCACCATTACATGTAGTAACAGGTTCGATTTTGGTAAGCGTTCAAGCGTACGACAGCGTGTTTCATGTACCGAAAAACTCGTTATAAATAGCTGATGTTCTCTATTAACGTATATTTTTGCATTTGCATAATAACTACATGACACAAACCCCTTTTGCAAGTATATATGGTGTCAAAAAGTCCATAAAAATCATCCGGAATATCGCGTAAATCTATATGCAGTCTATAGGCAAAGAAGCCATTTTGGTGTAAGCTTGTCTAGGTTTGCTACCCGCTGAGCCACGTGATTAAGTGGGCGGAGCGATCATCGTCCAGGCGTCATGTCAATTGTAGCACTTAATGCTATCTGCAAACAAGTTGTTTTTTTCGGCTTTAACGTGTTTTTCAAATATGTAAGTCATTAAATGATGTTAGTGTACTGTTAGCTAGTATTTATAATTATAATACAAAAAACTCACTCTCGTCCGCTCTTGCCAAAAGGACTACTGATAACATTATGAAACCCACGAGAAATGATTCCATTTGGATATTTAATGTCTTCTCCTGAAACAAATAAATACATGTATAATAAAAATCATTTTAAAACATACAATAATCGTATATATTGTTCAGTTAAGTACAGTTTATTGTATGTTTTCAAACCAGAAAATACAATACAGAGGAATTTTGTACAAAAGTGTATGCACTATTAAAATGTTAATTTTGAACACACTAATATGGATGAATATCTGTCTTATCGACTTGCACACAAATGATGTTTGTTGTTGGTGTATATTATGATTGTCAAATAACAGCATTATATAATCCTAGTATCAGCATGCATATTTTCGATATGTTTAACGAAAGCTGCATACACAACTTACCTTAGAAAGTAATTACACCTTTGTGCTCAATGCAAATAACCTTCATTATAGCCACTATATATAGCAGCTCCATGACGGTCATCTGTGCCTGCTGTCGCCATATGGGACGCATAGATGGACATAGGTCTGGGGCCGCAAGCGAGCATGGCAGCTGTTAAACCTATTGCATTGTGTCAAATTAGTTTCGGTCACATATATATTAATATGTTTGACAAATTTGTAATGACTTTTTATACAAAATATTTGGATGTGTATACGTATATTTTATTGAATTCAAATACATTTCAATACTACATGTGTAATCCTCTGGTCTCTATTTCTTAATAAGAGTTATACTGTAAACTGTGAAAGTGTGCAGTATAATCAAATAATTACCATTTTATAAGATAAAACCAATACATTACAGTACAAACAACATTACACAAACGAACGAGCAATTGTTTTCTAACAAACGAGTAAGCTGATATAACGTTAGATTGTAAGTGTCGAGCCCGTAAGGTACAGGAAAGGAGTGGAACTCTGCGTGAACAGATTAGGCCATTCACAATACCCCGTTTTCCAGTAGTTGTAATGTCTAAAGATATGTTGCGCATCACCAAAATCATTACACATTACCAACAACATGAAAATGTATATCATGAATAACAATGAATCATTTGCTGAAAAAAAATACCAATGAGCTTGGGAGTTTGAAACGACGCACCGTCTCATTTGGGAATCAAAATTAAATATGAGATGAAACGGTATTGTTAGATTTACATCAAATCATTAAATGTATTTGCATACAAATTGAACCCCGGTCCCTCTGAAAGCAGAATCTAATGCGCTACCATCGGACTATTCATACCAATTCACAGCGTATTTAACACGCAAGATAGGTATCTAAATACATTTTGTTCATTCTGAATAATTAATAACAAAAGTTCCAAAGGCTTTAGTATTTTCTAGTGATGAAAGTTGATCATCAATAAAGGAAAGTATGTAAAACATGTTTTGATCCGGAGTTTTGTTTCACTTGTTTGATTTTGAATCTGTTTTGAAAGTATGACATTTATAAAAAATAGTGTTGTATGTGTATGACAGTCATGTTAATATATCTTCGGTAATAGCCATAAACTGGGCATAAACAAACGCTGGTTGAATCACAAACCCAACTACACATACACATAAAACCCATCGCCCACTCACCAACCCACACACGGTCTGAAGATGCGATGATTTAATGCTGTCTATCGGGAGAATAGTATAATATGTTGCCTTTTCATACTGACTGTTGTTGTCACTAATGTTTGTTCAAAATACCGCTTATCATAATCAACTTATTAACAAGGTCAAGTCCAGCAACTTCGAATATAAAATAAAAGCGAAAGGGGTCTCGGTTAAGGAAGGTTATTTAACATATTCAACATCAATATTTTTGTTATTTCAATAAAAGTTATATCTGCATAAAGACCGCATACAATCGATAAAACGGTACAATGTATTGAGGGGCATTGCGCATAACATAAGAAGCACACAATTACTACTTTTACACTATACATGAATGGCAAACCCATTTCCAAACAAAACATGTACGCAAGGTTGGGAGCCTTTTTGTACGCAGCTTAATTACTAGTAATGTCTGTTTGAATTATTGATTGCTGTAAGCCATTTAACAGCTCGTGTATAACAAACACCATCGGTCAACTTATCGAGTCCACACAGTAACAGATGCAGCACAACCAACAACCTTCATAAATGATGTTTTTGTAGTTTAAACCACGTTATATTTGGTGTCAATTATGTGCATATATATAGTCTATTGGTCTAGTAGGAGTGCAAAAATAACTCAGAAAAAATGAATCTATCCTTTTCAATTACATGTAATATAAAAGTAAAGTAGTAAACGAATAAATAAAATCCCAGTTTTGTATTAAGATTTGCATAGGACAGATATAACGTGAAATATGGAAGTGAACAATAATAACGTGTTATATATAATTTTACCATAATATAATGTTTATAAGTTGATTTAATACATACATTTATATAGAAATCTATTAATGATTGTTCGAAACATGATCTGATCTACCTTATTTTAACCGTACAGCCCAAAAGCATTTTTCATCTTTTGCACACAATCAATGTGGGCACATTTAGTCATGCGCGATTAATCACCGCGAGTGTAATAATACGATACAAATGCTTACAAACCCATCAACTTGTGAAATAACACATATGGTATTTCCCTGCTTGTGCCTTCTAGTTGCTTACATTAACTTTATTTAATGTTATACATTGTTGTTGCTTGGAGGTAGAGTATTAGTTTAATGCAATGTACGGCATGTTATTCTGTTTTTCAGATTAGGTCATGGCAAAACTTTGGTAACATTTAGAATACGGGCTCGATGTTGATTATTGTGTGATAGCCGAGCCGACTATAACCATTGAACCTTAAAGAGTTGAGGAGCAAAAAAATCATAACTTTTTATTTGATATGCATGAATTAATTGCATTGTGTTGTATGTGCATGTGCAAAGCATAATTGTATGTAGAAAGAAATCAAATGCAATATAAATTAGCATATTTAAAGTTGACATTGCAAGACCATGCTCAGTAAAAGAAGTTAATTTGGCGTTCTGTGTGATTACATATTGTGAAATAATCCTCTATTATAATTAAAGTGCCTTTAAAAACTAATAATGAAACACTGAGAGGCAGTGTTTAGAACTATCATCATCAATCTTTGTCAATTATTACTGAGCTAATTCTCGTTATTGCTTTTCAGTTTTTCAATGAAACAAGTTGTTTGACCACAGTTGGAAGGTGAACACCGCAATGTTTGTGTAATAACAATACTTCCAGCGGCATTTGACACACACGTTGACGCCTATTTTGTACTTTTAAATTAAACATTTATATTAAAAATATACTGATGTTCGCAACATTCAATTATAGCACTCAATAGAAGGGTATGAGGATAACATAATATCTGAATGTTCATTTTGTAGGAAAAACTGATTTCATATTTCAATTCAATTTTTTGTACAGTTATATATTGGGAAAGCGTGTTCTTTTAGTTTAACAGAAAGATACTTCATATTTATGCATGACAATTCACAGTGGATGAACCAAAAGTACGGTTTAAAGTTACAAAAAAATACCGTTCTGTTTGGAGCATTTTCGTTATTTCACGATTGACGCTGTTAGGGCGGACCCTTTATTACCAAAGCAGTTTTTGAATGATTAAGATAAAAAACGAATTGTGGGTTCAGTTCAAGTACATATATAAAATATGGCATTTAATACTACTCTCTTTTAACTTTCCCAACAAATTAACTCACTATTTTGTATTGATGAAGGAGGGAAACACATACAACATGTAGGCTATATATGATATGTTGTTACCTCCCGCCATATATGCATATCAATGAACTAATGCTTGGTTAATTTTAAGAGTAAGCGATTGCTTGAGGGCTTTTGTCTTTCTTTTGTTAATCTATTGCCCTTTTTCTTAGGCTTAAGAATAACGAATATGCTTAAAAGCAACAGATGTACGTCCAGCATTTGAATATGTATAGCCCACCACTGGTAATAATGGTAATGGTAATAATGTCATTAATAAAATGTTCCAAATGAAGAATGCATAAGATAGAGGTGGTTAATACCATGTAAGACTCAAACTAAAACCAAAACTTTGATTTTGCATTTAAAAGAAAATCTTTTATTATTACACTGGTCCAATATTTTTTTGGTGTACTGTCCTGTAATGTAATACTAGCCAATTGCATTCATCTCATGAAACTGTTTTAGATTTTCTCTTTTCATGTATTGGAGTAAACACCATGTATGAAATTTTATTTGGTTAGCGACGTGCATTTCTTGGATATGTGTAAACGTTAGTTTCTGGTAGATATTATTCACTGTCAAATTGTGCCGGAAGAACATTGTCAGCTATTTTGAGCGTTTATAAGTAGTGAGCATGCCTAGCGGTTACACGCGAGGATTGGCATGATTATGATTATTTTAGCCTCTTCAGCCAATCAAATGGCAGAAAAAGGTAATATGCCACCGAACGAAGATTGCTCCGCCTTTACTGGAAATTATCAGTTGCAAATCAACTTATCTCTCTTACACGTCGACATATTCACTGTTTATGCTATTTAAAGAATACGAATGTATTATATTATTTCCTTTAAACTCATATTGGAGAAATAAATAATAACATATTTCAAAAACAACGATATTAATATTAAAATTAAAAAAATAATTATATTGATAGCATCATAAATTGTATTTATCTTGAACATGAATGGAATTGTAAAACTATTTACTATATCAAATCATTGCCCGTTGTATGAATACGGTATTTCACAGAAATGTATTTCAAATAAAGCTTTTTTCATATAAACCAATAAAACAATAAAAGACCACTCGTCAACAAAACAACAAGACCATATACATATTCCGAATATCGCTATTCGTAGTATTTGTGAATTACATATGAACCAAGTTTCAATCTTTGAATTTAACATGTTTATACAATAAGTTTTGTGGAGACTTGTTATATTTTGTTTAAAATTAGTTTTTTTTAATATTAGGAGGATATTTGTTTGGTTTGGTAGGATATCGATTTTAGTTGACGAGTGATTATAGACAATGATATTTTCACGAATTATCACGAGTGAATTAAAATCGGTATTCCACCAAATCAAACAAATTTTATTTTTATTTTATGCTAACAAACAATTATTTTTTCATGTTTGCCATCTCGGAAAATATCATTCTCCATTGGGTGCACGAAATGTCATTTCTTGCATGTTCACAGGAGGCTATTCCGTATGTTTTAATAAACATTAAATGCAGAGTAATCGCCCTTGGCAAAATAGGAGGTAACAATTATTGACAAACAAAAATTATCTAAAAAAAGTTCTGGTAAAACAATTTTTCAGTTTTGGAAACTGTGAAATATCAGTTTTAATTTCCTGATATTTTGTCTATAGAAAATCGGAAAGCATAAAATAAATGTATTTATTATTTATATTTATTATAATTAGTTTTTTTATATTTATTTGGTAATTCATCACGGAACACACATAATCAACCTTACCCGTTTATTGATAAAATTAGTCCGTCTGTTGCCATGGGATGATGCTTTATTATAAATATGTATATTAAACAACTTAAGTGTACCGTCTGACATAAGTCATGCATGTATCTGATGATATATGTATATTTTCTCATTTTGTGAAAGTATATAAAAACTGCCTACAGTTTATTTTGTACGACACTGTTAGCAGATACAAATCACCACATGTTTTAAAAAGGCGATCATTGAAACTAAACCGAATACATCTATAATTGATGTTGATTTAATTGCATTACGTACCATACTATTGAACCGTAGCAATAGGTCGCACTATGTAATGATTTGGTTGTGTTTTAATAAAATGTTTATGTAATTTTAAGTCAATGTGATATTATTTAATTTCTTATTGAATACTGCCACCTCAAATCGTTGTAACTATAACTTTAATAAAATATAATTATATAATGGCTACACAAACTATGTATAAAATAGAACAATGTTGCTAAAAGATATTGTGTTTTGACCGTTTATTTATGTTTACAGTATAAAGTCATGATAGATCGAGTACATAGGTTTAAGGTGCAACACATTCCGGTTGAAAACAGTAAGTTCAACTTTGACACAGTCTCTGTGTTGTTGCAAGTCGACAAGAAAAAATTATTTAATTACACATACGCACTATATATGTTTTAAGTCAGTATACTTTTTTCCAATGGGTTATTTCAACACAAGTGACACACGCCATAAGGATCAAGTACTTATTTCCCATGTCAATATATACTTGCCAATCAACTTTCAATTTAAAATTATAAATTGAAATATAAGATAATTGAAAGTTAAATAATAAACACATTTTTCACGAGAATAATGCGAGGACAAAATTTGAAATATAAAATGGAATGACGGTCACCATTCTATATTTGCAAAGAGGTCCACACAATTGTTAAAATACTTTTCAAGGACATAACATAAATTTATGTTTTCATGAACATGTGTTTAACTTTTAATTCAACACGGAACATTTAAATAAATGTTAATAAAGCAGTAAATGTATATTTAACGCGAATTTCAGAAACACGTTTAAGTAAATAATACTTTTGTGTTTGTCGGGAAAACATTAGAATATATTTGACTTGATATAACTCTCGTCTATCACCTTATTCCTCCGACAGGCCAGTGCCGTAGCGTTGACTGTAACATTATTTGCAATGACATAATTAAAAAAAAATATTTTACAAAAAATGAACGTGTATTACTTTAAATAAGTTTTTTTTTAAATTCAGTCAGTGTTAATATAACAATTTATGCATTTCAATGTGTTGCATGAACCAGTACATCAAGTACCAGTTACCAAATCATACGCGAAAACCGTTGTTATGCAAGGATTGATTCGCTGTTAATACTGAATAGCATAGCCATAGTTTAAACCTCCAAATAAAAAATAAAAAACAGCACAATGTCCAACAGTTGCTTTTCATGGATTGCATATCAGATTTCACAGAGAAATTACTATTGAATTTTATATAAAAATTACTAAACAACTGAATTGATTAAGTACAATGAACAACAGCTGGAGACTTTACAGTTGACTTCAGAATAACGTGAATAGACAATTAATGACACAGGACTTTAATGTACCTTATACCAATACAATATACGCTCATTGAAATAACAGGGTTTATTTCACTGTATTGCAAAGTACATGTCGTGGTGCAGACAACCTTGCTCTCCTCAAAAGCCAACGCCGTAGCCGATGTGGTGGCGCTTTTAACATAAGGGGAAATAATGTAATGTGTGTATATCAATAAGCGACGAACACGAAATTCGCAAATATATCTCAATAAAATATGTTGATCATTGAATGAGTTTTTTACTTATCATCATATTTTGTTTGTGAGTGGGTATTATTTCAGACGACACGTGTGCTACATTTTAACAAATGAAAAAAGGGAAACATTGGTAATCGTGATACTTTTGCTCCAGATTAGGTGTGCTATCGTCATCTTTTACTGTAAGACATCAATCCGAATAATTGAAAAGTGTTTGTTAGTAAAAACCAAATAACAAATTTTCATAAAGAATGACGTTCTTATGGTGTTCCAGGTCATGAACATGAGATGGTATTGCAGCAGCTTTCTTGTGAAACGTCATAGCATGAACTAGTTTGTTTTGTTGTTAATTATTGTAAAGTATTTGTTATTCCACCAGAGCACATTCTGAAACTCCATTCTGTGCTTCCATTGGCCATTAATATTGTATTCTCAGAACATGATACAATATCGTGATTTATATAACCAACATGGAATTAAAAGGCTCTAAACGACGAGTTGGCAATTCTTAACTACTCGTACATAAACTTGACTCTTGGAAGCTGGCAGAAGCGTTGTAGAGCAATTTATTAAATCGACCCTCAATTAACAGCAACGAATACGTTAATTCGTTTTGTGAACCTACACTGTCAGGTTATGCTGAAATGTCTGTCTGTTTATCTGCCTGTCTCTCTGATTGTCTGTTTGTCTGTCAATATGTCTGTCTCTTTTTTGGTTTATTTGTCTTTTTTCGATTTGTATTTGTCTGTCCGTCTGTCCGTCTGTTCGTCTGTTCGTTTGTCTGTCTGTCCATCGCTCCATCCGTCCGTCCGTCCGTTAGTCCGTCCGTCTGTCTGTCTATACAGCATACATATTATACAGCATTATATCATATATCAATGATTGTTTTAATACAATTCGTTATTACTTTTAGTGAACAGATTTTGGTATTCTTACCGTTACTTATCAAGTATTTAACCAATATTTGATAGAAGAACACGTTCATCTATTTTTGAAACAAAAATAAATAATATTTGAGTTTAACCTTTAAGTTAATTTGTTATAATGAGGCCTCTTTTATTGACAGACTAAAAACGAGTACGAGACAATTTTTAAATGTGGGGTTTTAACTGTTTAAACGAAGATTATTAATTCATTTTTTATAGTTGCACATTTTATGAATTGGTTTTACATGTAAAATCAGGATATCTCGCGTGTTGTATAAAGTGTCGAAAGAATGTACATCGGACGATCAAAATATGTGCAAACATATACATTGTTTACCGCATGCTGTAGCGCTTCCGACGATACGTCTTCTTCAGGTGCAGGCACAGATGAGTTATCACACTTTGTAAGTGAGAAAACTGCATGGAATAACTGGATGCGGCCACAGCTTGTCATGCTTAGTTGATTTCAAAAACATAAATAGTATGGACTGGAACCAAGGCTTTGTAATATATTAAGAAAAGTGCTTAAAAAGTTCACAATATTGGGTCCATTAGTTCTTCAGTCTTGTTTCATAATTTATAAAATTTTATTGCAATATTAATACAATGATTTACATATATGGAGTCATCATTTGATGATAAGAAAAAAATGGCTTTTTATAACTGTTTTCTCTTGTCAGGACCTTCAATGTATGCTATTTTTCCTGTATTAGTAAATGAATTACATTTTGCAATACACGGAGGTCGATGATTTACTTGCCTCAATCGGCTCGCCTTGACGTCTAGAAAATGGTATCTAATCTTCACCATCGTTCGATCGCTCTATCTGCAGACATAACTTTAAAACTCTGGAAACATATTCTTTTATTGCATCCGTCTTGATAAAAAAAATTGTAATCGAAAAAATGTAATAGCCTCCTATCTACGTTTAATTGTTAATTTAGCAATTTCACAATAATAATGATTATTCATGAGCAATACGTCATGCTTCCGACGCTTCCCAAAGCCATTCTCGTGTTCGCTCGTGAATGTTCAGATATCATCTCGGGAAATTCAAATCGAATATATTTTCCTACAGAAAATAAAAACGATCATTTTGCATCTCATTAAATCAATCTTACCAGACCACATCTAAATTTTTATTGCTGTAAGGAAAACAGATTGTTTTTACGCGGTATTCGTTGATTTTGAGTGTTAATGAATATTTGAGCAATGACGTCATGTCAAACATAAAGTTAATGTGTCTTTTCAAATGATACACTCACATACAAAAAGTGATCTCAATGCAACAGCATATCCCACTCTACATCATAGTCAATTACACTAGCAATACCTTGGTATGCAAACTTCATACATGCATAGTGTCCAAATAGCAACCGATAACGAGTATGAAGTTCGGGACAAATTCTCAGATCGGCACTTCTCTGATATACGATCAACAACAAATCACTAATTCTACAGCATGTTTTTCAATATGACCACAACCGTTCTGCACAATCGGTAGTCATTCGAGAACAAATTCTGCAACCATCGGCATGGTTCAGATCTCATTAGACTCGTTCGGTTTAGTATCGGGGTATTTAACGCAATTTATCTTTAGCGACACAGTGAATACATGCCGAACATGAAAACACGTCCAATGATATTTTCATAGCGATATTGACGTTCAGTTCTATCAGTGCAGTTTCTCATGGTTTTATGTCAATACACATTTGATAGTAAGAAAGACATTCTAGAAAAATGCAAATATGGTAACTGAATGCTTTGAAGTTCGACGTTAAGGTTCATTTCATTGTAACAATCACTAGTAAAACCTAGCAAGATGAAACTATTAATTGTGTAGACATGTATTAGGTCACAAACGACACAGTTTACAAACAAGCTCACTATTGTCCCTTTAAATTCATGGAATATTCATGAAGTTCAATTGCATAACGATAAACAACAAAATGCCATTACGTCAATGCAAACACATGCATTATATTTTTGCTCAGAAAATACAATGCCCCAATGAAACGTTCATGTTAAATTAGTGAGACCATGTTCAAAGCATATCAGCATAAACCTGAGCTCTTTTGAGGATAAATGACACGCCTGGTTTGCCTCTTTTATTCATACGCCTTTTCGTTTTTGCATTTGTACAAGGACACAGTATTAAAAATGTAGTGAGACGTTTGTGGGATAACCCGCGTGTAGCGGTTGTTTATGAACGTTGCACTAACAGATGCATTGAAGCACTTCTGAATTATGCCATTTGAGTGAATATGAAAATGTTGACGAATAGAATTGGTCCGTTCTCGAGCTAAAATAATTTTAATCGGATTATCATGCAATTTTGCTTTTGATGTATATTTGCATATATTGTTAGCAATCTTTGATCAGCAGTCAGATTGCCTGAAGCCCTTGTCAAAATGTTACCTTTTAATAATTAAACAATGATGAAAATAACATCGTCCGCTCTATAACTCAAATCGTTTTAAAAATATATTTACTAAACAGTGTTTGGGATTTAAGTTTTCACCATGTTCACCATGTTCGATAACCCGCCAGATTGAATGAAGCACTTTTGAATTATAATTCTTGAATTGTATTAATGCAAAATTAGCTTTAGCAAATTTCATACTCAAATCGTTTATAATATCATTAAACTAATGTCTTCTGCAAAACTTTGCAAAACATATTACACACTTCACAACTCAAGGTAACCCAGCCATATGAGTCGGAATATTTGACTGTAGTGTAGTGGATTCTGAAACTGCACAGACAAATATAAATTAAGGAAACGAAGCATCAACGTCCACGGTGGTTTACACAGGTAAACATTGTGCATATCTTTTTTTCTGTGTATTTGCATATTTAAGTGACAAACAACACAAGAAGGAAAAATCTTCCTTAATGTGTTAGATGGTTCTATTGCATGTTGTACAAAACCTTTTAATCGGTATGTATAATTTTACCAGCAAGAGTTGATTACAATATTGAAAATATGTTCTTAAATTGGAAGACCCATTGGTGCATTTCTACAAAATTAATACAATTATTGGCTACAATTAAACTACTGTACAACATGGGCGAAATTCTCCTAAATTGCATGTTAGAGTTATGGAACTTAAAACGTGATCTCACACAATGAACTCGAAAACATATGCGCATGTTTAGTTGTTTCAAATGTACCTATATTAGAAACAATGTTATGGAGATGTTGCACGTTCACCTAAACTAAATTTCATAGTTCAAGAAATGGAATTATTATGCTAAATTGCAGGTCAGACTTTACAGGTAATAGACAATGTCAAAGTTATTGAAATAAATATTTCAGAAATATGTTGTTAACTAATATGACCTTTGCGAAATCGGCTGTTCAAAATACTATTTTATCACATCGTATAAAGTAATTGTATTACATGTAGTGTTAAATATGATCAAATTCACTTTACTTCATTTCACTGATGCGGTTTTATCAACAATAAATTACTAAGAAACGAATAACATGATTCCCCACACACACGCACTAACAACACACACAATTCCAGCTTAATTTTTGAAGCATAATATGCAACGCCACTTTCAGATTAAAAACGGAGCTTATATGCATGTAAGAGGGCTTTAAGGATGACAACTTACGTATTCAAAGTCTTACATATACATATTAATTAACACTATAAATTTATGTTATATTTCTTTTATTGGAGTATTGTATCTGAAACCTCATGTATGTATCTTTATACTTGACATTTTGTCCAGGCATGATCCTGTTATTAACGACAAGTAGATTTTTTTTCTACATATTAATCACATTCTCACCCAGAACTTATAACGTCATACTATATTAGTTCTCAATGAAGAGTTCTTAAATGAAATTCCTCTGGAGTAGACATTGCAAAAACAAATCCCAAAAGATTTAATACTTGGTATGTTATATAATATTGTTGTCTACTGAAACATTTGTTCAAATCACATTCTTTAGGTCATAACCCCGGGTTTCACATGCTCCTCTATAGACTCGACTAACGAAATAATTTAAATCAAATATTTTTTTATCTAAAAACATAGTATACATGTAGTTATTTGTTTTAACACAGATAAGTGGTAAACTACAATGAGTATTAAAACCAAGCCCTTTGATCGTCCCATGTGTATAACCCAAAGCTTTGTTAAGTATTTTCACTGCATTTACAGAAATGTCTTTAATAGCGATCAAATTGAAATCAACTTTGTATGTTATCATGACAAAGTGTTGACGGAGGCAAAGTCTGATAGCATGTTAATGAGGGATAATCAATCGTTACGACTTGAGACTAACAATATCCCAAATGATTTACAGCGAATGTTGTCCTCAAATCATTTAATAGCCATCACTTCAATGTTATCATTTAATCATGGCTCAGTTAGCTAGAAATATGTGGAAATATTGTAACATAGTGCATACGATAGAAAAATAAGGATAGTAATAATTTATGTTAGTTTTTTCACCAAGTTCAATATCGTGTCTACCTAAATGGATATGCAAATAGGAAATAGGCACCATATGTTAACGTCAAACTAGACGAGCAGAATGCACCGTCTCACTTATAAGTCATGTCTTGGGTAAGCATGCCGCCCGTTAAATGTTGAATAATCTCATGTAAATGACATGCTAATGTCCATCTAGGTCCGTTGCATACGTCATATTACGTCTTATACGTTTAATTACACGGGTTAGTTTTCTCTCAACGCTGAGTCTCTCGCTGGAATAGGTCTTTAAACCCTAAATGTTTTAATGCATAATCTAAATATCTAGATATTTGACCAAGAATTGCTTGCCAATATTTTGACGCATTCGTTGGTGCAACTTTGAATTATGGGTGCGAAATTAGGGGATGTCGACAAGTTCATTGATTTAGAACGAATACATCTAAAATTTGTAAATGCTCCTAGGTATCAAATCTTCTAGCAACAATATGGGAGTATATGGGGAACGAGGAAGGTATTCACTCTACATAATGAGAAACGTTCGTATAATAAAGTTCTGGTGTAAACTTATCAAATCAAATAACATAATTATATATAAATTGTATGAACAATTCAAAAGTATGAAAACTTGTAAAAGTAATTTTGCCTTAAATGTGAAGAAACTACTGGATTCTTATGGGTTTTCATACGTTTGGCTCAATTCCTCTTCTGTCAATCTCGATCTTTCCATATCGTTTTTTTAAGTCTTCTGTTGCAGATGTTTTTAAATAATCTTGGTACAACTCAGTTAATAACCTACACATTATTTAAATGCACGTTGGATATCTAGCCTTATCTTGATTATTTTCAAAAGAAATTGCGAATTTGCCTCTAACAATTACGACTTTCGTCCCATAAATTAGCCATTGAAACAGGTAGACATAACAATATAGAAATATCTCAGCGCTCATGAACAAAATGTCATGCAAGATAAATTTAGACGAGTACCATTTCATTATGATATGCCCAGCCTTCAATTCACTGCGAAAAGAGTGTATCAAAGCATATTACTATAAACACCAAGTATGTTTAAATTTGTTGAATTAATGGGTACGTCAAACAAAAAGCAAATGAAAAACCTGAGCAAGTAAATATGTAGAGCCCTAACACATGATCCAACATCACTCATCCTGGACATGTAAGTGTTGTGTGTGTGTTTTGTTCTTACCACCTCCTCTTGTATAACATTCTTATAACTATATTTTGTTTATGGTTTTCATCCTCAGACATTTCTGTGAAATTAATATAATAGTATAGATGCATAAAAATTAACGCAAATGTTTGTACTACCTAATAATTAAATTCTTTTTTATTCTTTAAGTGTACTTGTTTGTCTTACAAAACGCTGTATAACTCATTTTTTACTCTTGTACTATGTTTATGGTTTTATCCTCCAAATTGTATGTACAATTTAATAATTAAATTCATTACATCCATCATTTATACATGTGTATATTTGTCGCACAAAACCTTAATATTGTAGTTGCATATTTTGTAATATGCAAAGACGTGTTTGTGGAATTTATTATTTATATTAAAACAATATTAATCAATTATTAGTAAAAGACAACTCTTTATAACAGTTGCATATTTTGGAATTTGTGTAAAATCACTCAATATGTATTATTATATATGTGGTAAACCTTATGCGACCATTATTATATTTAGCTAAATGCAATTATGTTAACGTTAACATAAGTATATGTTGATATATGACTAACTATTTGTGAATGACAAAAAACTGTAAAGTGTACGTAAATAAAACATTCTGTCTGTCTGTCTGTCTTTTTTCAGCGGTCAGAAATTTCGAGAGGACGTTTCAAGAATATTCTTGATTTTTAAAATGTGTTAAATATAAAATATTATTTGTCTGTGTTGTTTCAGTTTGAAGTATTATGTAACGTTACGATATGTTTGTTAAAGACTACGTCGCGAACACTACGGAATGTGGAGTAAGATGTTGTTAATTATGAATGTATGTAGTTTCTGGTCAAAATAATGATTCTTCAAGTGTAAATACTTTAAACTTCGGAATTATAATTTTAAATTCATGTAAAATAAGTCACTATATAAATCAATAAAATATATTTATTTGACCAATATTAATAACTGATCTCAAACAATATATAACTATTCAGTTCCACTAACAAGAATAAAGAGGTTCGGGTAACGTGTATAGAGAACGTCTGGTGAGCTGAAACAAACTTATGGTATACAACCTCTATGTTGTTAACGTTAATGTATTCCCAAGAGAATTTAATGTTTCCTGAAATACAGTTCTCACACTTTCAATAGCAGAACTATCACCTGTTGTTGTTTTTTTTAATTTGCATTTAAACATAAAAACTTACTGTCATTTTTAGGCATGTAGACGTATGTATGAACGAACAAACACAATTGACTTTGGGAACAAGATATTTGGAATTTAACTCCAAGGTTTCGTTGTTAATATGAGCAAAAATGAACAAACATATTTGAATGCACTTGTCATTAGATGTACTTCGTCATTTAATACTACTAGTAACAAATTGATAATTTTAATACATGTACGCAGGTAAATGAAGCTCCAAATAAGCCGAACGTAAAGAACTAATAATACAGAACTTAATTTGAGCAGTAAATTTAAGGCACATAAGATAATTTATTAAAGTTGTACACACAGAATTTCATCATTAAATTATCTCTTCATTACCCGCTATTAACTGTATTACATATATATAAATAAGAATGCATGTTCAATTATATATAAGAATGATTCGTTCTATTGTTCATTTTTTATAACGCTCCCGTTTTGTTTTCGAAGGAGCGTTCAGAAATTTTAACCATGAATAAGAGACTCTTTGCAAGTTACAAATCGAATTCAAATGTTTCTAACATTACCCCGTTTTAAAATCTTATTGCATGAATGTTATGCTTTATTTGTTTACCATCTGATTTCTGTATAATTAAACAAAATGTAGAAACTCGTTCGATAATTTTTTTCATATTTTATTTAAACACATATCATTTCTCGGCAAATAAGACAAAATGTAGATAACCTATTTCTGTCTAATTATTTTACTTCTAACTCTTCCTATGTGTATTAGTAATCTTATCAGAGGACTATCGATCTGAAAATTGTTTCTTTAAACTGTAGAGAATTAAATGGGATATATTAAATATGCTAAATGTTTGAAATTTGTTAAAGACTTAAATGACATATATATATATATATATATATATATATATATATATATATATATATATATATATATATATATATATATATATATATATATATATATATATATATATATATATATATATATATATATATATATATATATATATATATATATAAAGAAGGAATGAGAGGTTCCATTAACGATCACTTGAGAAACTGTTACCCACTGGTATGATACTCAAGATCCTTGGTTTGGGCATATTGTTGACTACACAGACACAGTTCGAATATATCTTGCTATTTAAGGAATAAAACATTTTACACCACCACACGGGTTAATGTAATTTTGAACCCGCAGACATTGAATTTGGAAAAACAATTCACCGAACCTGAAAGCAAAGTTATAATGTAAAATTTGTCTACTAGAGCTGTACCAAATTCGGTTCGATGCACCGAAAAACCTGTTCAACGCCGCCGATTCGATTTCGATACCTATACGGCCAATTTCGATTCGAATCACTGCAATCCCGAATGATCCCAATTTTTAACCTTACTTTCCAAATCCGTCCTCTAAACTTTTTTGTCATTTGTAATACGTCTTGTGATTGGTCAATAGCCAATATGGCATCCAACGAATGAATGAATAACATTCTGAGCATTACATCAGCCGGTAATATGGCTTCTTCAACCACGCTGAAAGACGCACCGTCAAAATCAAAATCATAAGTATGGGAACATTTCGGGTTTCGCGAAGGTTCTGATGCAAAGGCAACTTGCAAAACGAGTTTTGCTGACGTAAGTAACCCTAAATCTGGAAGCAGTGCACATTTGAGGCAATATTTAAAGAGAAAACACTCGGTTGAAAACACATGTGATACATGTCATAGTGCATTTTATGTTTTTTAAGAATAACTCAACAACAAGTTGAGTTCAATAAATTTGTTATTTATAAAACAATGTTGCGTTTTTAAATTTTATTAAAAAAATAAACACTTTAAATGTACAACATAATAAGTTAATAACAAATACCAAACATATTAATTCATGCCATGGACAAACCAATTATGAAATGCTTTGCAAAATAAGCAGCAAATATTTTAATTTAAATCGAATCGAAAATAATCGAATCGGACCATTTATCGAAATCGAATCAAATCGAATGATGGGTGAATCGTTACAGCTCTAGTGTCTACATCATTTTTTTTACTTGTTTGATGTTAGAGGATTAAAATCCGATGATAGGGATGCGAGATTCTTGCAATTCAAAAAGAGAAGCTCTGCCAGATTGAATGTTTTTAAGCTGATACCTTGCCATGGTATTATAATGAAATTCCTCGTGGAAAACTGTATTGGCACTAGTGTAGGACACTCTGCCTTTTGAAGATTCCTTGCCACAAAACTACCGACTTCATACTAATTGCTGAAGATGCAAAATCTTTAAAGAAAGATTTAATTGATCTCTTCAATCAAACATTTGTGGATGGTTATGGGCATACACATTTTGGAAACATTACAATCTTCCTCGAAACACTTACTCTGACACCGAATCACCCTCAGGCGAAGATGGTGAGGAAAACCAGCAAGCTTATACGGTAGGTACAACCGCAACTGATTCCAAGCCATGTGTCAGTGGTGATTCTGACGTTTTAGCCGATCCTTAAGGTGTCCATTTTATGAAAAACTGGCTAGAACAGAATGTTATACCTATTGTATTGTGAAATATAAACAACGGACTAGTTTCGTACCTTTTTTCAAACTCTAAGCCACTGTTTTACCAAAATTGATTAATTTAAATATTATGTCGCTGTATTAAATATGTATAAAGTATTCGATGCCCGACACTTTATACTATATCGTAAAACGAAAAGGATAGCCGAACGTTTACGTTCTTCGCCTTTTTCAAACAATTGTAGAACCAAAAAGTTTTGAATGTGTGGTGTCACTATTTTCAACAATATTTTCATAACACTGGATACAAATATGTGCCTGCTGTCGCTAAATATGCAAAATATCGTAGTGATTCATCTAGTTTGACAACAGCTGGATCCACAGAGTCGTTTTGTGTTCGCTTCGCATTTGGTAAACAAATACTTTTTTATAGGAATATATCGCATTCGCATTTATTCGACATACTCAAAGGGATAAATTCGAAGATGCAAATACTTTTGCCAAATCAAGATATAACCTCCGGAAGATTAACAATTGTTTTGAAAAAGAATATAATATTACGTTAAGTTAAATATTTTATTAAATTTCAATCGATGAACCATGCCGTCATGAAAGAATCGGTAAAATACCTTCCCAGGATGTTAAGTTCCAGATATCTTAGAAGTGAATCATATAGGTTAGTTAATTCAGAAATGTATGAAAAACATTTAGTTATATTAGCTATAAACACTAGTAAGAGAATTTCACAGATAATCTTTAAAAGACGTCTTGGTCATCTTAACAGATGATCACCTGTTGGGCCGTCCATGACGCATTTAATGAATACAATGTATTCAATGTGCATAAACAAGCAAGCACATCATTGTCACGCATTCTTATTAGTCAAAGGTTATTTGTTATTTAAAATAAGTCGATGAACGCTGAATATGGTCCGTGCAAGATGTGCTGTGCGGTGCTGTAAGGTGATGTGCGCTGCTGTGCGGTGACATTCGGTGCTGTGAGGTGTTGTACGGCGCTGTACGGTGCTGTGCGGTGCTGTGTGGTGCTGTGATGTGCTGTGCGGTGCTCTGCGGTGCTGTGAGGTGCTGTGCGTTTATGTGCGGTGCTGTGAAGTGCAGTGCCGCGTTGTGCGTTGCTATGATGTGCAATGCCGTGCTGTGATGTGCTGTGCGGTACTGTGCGGTGCTTTGCTGTGATGAGAGTAGCTTTGCGGTGTTGTGGGGTGCTTTGGTGTGGAATTAGGTGTTGCGCGGTGCTGTGCGGTGTTGTGCGTTGCTGTGCGGTGTTGTGCGATGTTTTGCGGTGCTGTGTGGTGTTGTGCGGTGCTGTGTGGTGCTCAGCGGTATGGTGCGATGATGTGCGGTGCTGTGAGGTGGTGCGATGTGCTGTGCGGTGTGTGAGGTGCTGTGCGCTGCTGTGCGGTACTATACGGTGCTTTGACGTGTTGTACGGTGTTTTGCGGTGATATGCAGTGCTATGCGGTTTTGTGTGGTAATATGATGTTCTATGCGGTTTTGTGCAGTGCTGTGCGGTGCTGTACGTTGCTGTGCGATGCTGTGTGGTGCTTAGCGGTGTGGTGCGATAATGTGCGGTGCTGTGAGGTGGTGCGATGTGCTGTGCGGTGTGTGAGGTTCTGTGCGCTGCTGTGCGGTACTATACGGTGCGTTGACATGTTGTACGGTGTTGTTCGGTGATATGCGGTGCTATGCGGTTTTGTGTGGTAATATGATGTTCTATGCGGTGTTCTGCGGTGCTGTGCGTTGATATGCTGTGCTATGCGGTGTTGTGTGGTAATATGGTGTCCTGTGCGGTTTTGTGCGGTTTTGTGACGTGCCGCGCGGTGCTGTGCGTTGCTGTATGGTGCTGTGCGGTGTGGTGAGAAGGTGAGATGTGCTGTGCGGTGTGTGAGGTGCTGTGCGCTTCTGTGCGGTACTATTATGTGCTATGACGTGTTGTACGATTCTGTATGGTGCTGTGCGGTGTTGTGCGGTGCTCTGCGGTTCAGTTAGGTGCTTTGTGGTGCTGTTCGGTGTTGTGTGGTGCTGTGCGGTGCTGTGCGGTGTTGTGCGGTGCAGTGCGGTGCTGATATGTGCTGTGCGGTACTGTGCGAGGCTGCGTGGTGATGTGCGGTGCTGTGAGGTGCTGTGCGGTGTTGTGATATGCTGAGCGGTGCTGTGTGGTGCTGTGCTGTGTTTTAGGGTGCTCTGAGGTTCTGTGCGGATCTATACGGTGCAAATGAGGTGTTGAACGGTGATGTGCGGTGCTGTGTGCTGCTGTGTTGCGCTGTGTGGTGTTTTGATGTGTTATTATGTGCTGTGCGATGATGTGTGGTGCAGTGCGGTGCTGTGCAGTTGTGCGGTGTTGTGCAGTGTTGTGCGGTTTTGTGCAGTGTTGTGCGGTGTTGTGCAGTGTTGTGCGGTGTTGTGCGGTGTTGTTCGGTGATGTGCAGTTGTGTGTTGCTGTGTGTTGATGTGCGTTGCTGTGCGTTGATGTGCGTTGTTGTGCGTTGCTGTGCGTTGCGTTGCTGTGCGTTGCTATGCATTGATGTGCGTTGCGGTGCTGTGCGGTGCTGTGCGGTGCTGTGCGGTGCTGTGCGGTGCTGTGCGGTGCTGTGCAGTGCTGTGCGGTGCTGTGCGGTACTGTGCGGTGATGTGCGGTGATGTGCGGTGATGTGCGGTGATGTGCGGTGATGTGCGGTGATGTGCGGTGATGTGCGGTGCTGTGCGGTGATGTGCGGTGATGTGCGGTGATGTGCGGTGCTGTGCGGTGCTGTGCGGTGCTGTGCGGTGCTGTGCGGTGCTGTGCGGTGCTGTGCAGTGCTGTGCAGTGCTGTGCAGTGCTGTGCGGTGTTGTGCGGTGCTCTGCGGTGATCTGCGGTGCTCTTCTGAGCTCTGCGGTGCTGTGCGGTGCTCTGCGGTCTTGTGCGGTGCTGTGCGGTCCTGTGCGGTGCTGTGCGGTGATATGCTGTGCGGTGCTGTGCGGTGATATGCTGTGCGGTGATGTGCGGTGATGTGCGGTGATATGCTGTGCGGTGATATGCGGTGATGTGCGATGATGTGCGGTGATGTGCGGTGATGTGCGGTGATATGCGGTGATGTGCGGTGATGTGCGGTGATGTGCGGTGTGGTGTTTTATGTGTTGTGATGTGCTGTTAGGTGTTGTGCGGTGCTGTGATGTGCTGTGATGTGCTGTGCTGTGCTGTGCGGTGCTTTTATGTGTTGTGATGTGCTGTTAGGTGCTGTGCGGTGCTGTGCGCTGCTATGCGGTGCTATAAGGTGCTATGAGGTGTTGTACAGTGCTGTGAGGTGCTGTGTTGTGCTGTGAGGCACTGTGCGGTGCTTTGAGATGTACTGAGACTAATTACATACCAGTGTGTTCGTAGTGCTGTTCTGGTTATTTAAAATGTCAGAACTGGTCTCGAAGAAAGGAAGCATTAACAATAAAATACCTCTTAAAACTTGAACATACATGATGTGTCATGATTTGATCAATTTAGGTTGTAACACAAGCAAAATTAATAACTAGGACTTCTTATGAACATGTCCATGTCGTTAATCTTAAACAAGCTTGCAATTGAGTATTCTACGACGGGTGCAGAACTTCGTGATTTTGTTTTGGAAATGTATATTGCGTTAACAATCAAAACTAATGCATGTCATTCACACAAGTGTTAATCAATTATATAATCGGGATTTTATTCCCGTTGTTATAAAGTAATAATTTTATTGAATTATACTTTTTTACAAATGCAATATCACGCAAGATACATTTGTTTGTTGAGAAAATATATGGAACGCCATAGCTGCCTTAACATGAAAACGTATATTTCATGACTATATTATATAATAATATGATGTTAAATATATATGATATGATGTTACTGTGGCATTTAACGTTATTAATTAATGATAGTATGATGATATTTTACCATTATATGATGCTCACGGTCCATTATATTATTCTTATTGTCCATTATATGCTGCTCATTGTCCATGATATGATGCTCATTGTCCATTATATGATGCTCATTGTCCATTATATGATGCTCATTGTCCATTATATGATGCTCACTCTCCATAATATGTTGCTTATTGTCCATTATATGTTGCTCATTGTCCATTATACGATCATTTTCCAATATGTGTTGCTCACTCTCAATTATATGATGCCCACTCTCCATTATATGATGCTCACTCTCCATTATATGATTCTCACTCTCAATTATATGATGTTCACTTATAATTATATGATGCTCACTCTAAATTATACGATGCTCACCCTCAATTATACGATGCCCATCTTCCATTATATGATGCTCACTCTCTATTATATGATGCTCATTGTTCATTATACGATGGTCAGAGTCCATTATATGATGATCATTGTACATTATATGATGCTTACTGTCCATTATACGATGATCATTGCCGATTATATGATGGTCATTGTTCAATGTATGACTGATTATGATGTCAGGTCCATTTGCTGTATTCTGGTGCTAGTTCGTTATTTTATGCTCATTATTTATTATCATGCAATGTTCAGATTATAGTTTAGGATGACCAATATTTAAAAAAAATGATTGTGGGAGACTATTTAAATTGCCATGTTGATGAATATTTATTGTTAAGGCTAAATTGTTCATGGTGATGTGAACGTTTTAATCGATAGGATATATACCTTTGGCTGACCGAGTTTATTGTCTGACAAGTGTGTCAACGATACAAACTTGATTCCCTGGCCAACAAAAAAATGCTAAAAGTGCATGGAGGCCAATTTCTTGCAACACTTTTTCGAACGTTTTGCGGACGGCCATGCTTCTTTAGTTAGCTAACAACATAGGGAGGTGACCGTGCAGATATGCACACGTTCATTAGACGGCTAATACATTTTTTTATAAACATTGATGCCGCGAGTTTAAATCTTAAATCAATGCAACATTTATATTGGTGTTTAGAAATAATTATATATACGTTTCGATAATCTTTTGTACATAGAATCCTCCCCTTATATATTCCTTTATTATATATAGGAGAACTGAGACGTTTGATAAAAAGCATGTGCTTGTTCGCGCTACTTATACAGTAAATAATTCACTTTGCCGAGAAATACATTTGTTCTACGTTCGACCATCGTATAATGAAATGTGCACATCATATAATCAACGTTGAGGATCAGATAAGTGAATCAGATATGGAGAGTGAGCATCATAAACTAACAGTGAGCATCATATAATGAAAAGTGACCACCATATAATGTACAGTGAGCATCATATATTAGAAACTTATCATTATATACTAAAGAGTGAGCATCATGTAATGAACAGTGAGCATCATATAATGAACAGTGGGCATCACAGTCATAATGTACAATGAGCATCACATAATTGGGAGTGAGCATCGTATTATTGAGAGTGAGCATCATATAATTAAGAGTGAGCATCATATAATGGAGAGTGAGCATCATATAATGTACAATCAACATAATATAATTGAGAGTGAGCATCATATAATGTACAATGAGCATCATATAATTGAGAGTGAGCATCATATAATTGAGAGTGAGCATCATATAATTGAGAGTCAGCATCATATAATGGAGAGTAAGCTTCATATAATGTACAATGAGCATCATATCATGGACACTACTCATTATATAATGGACAGTTAGCATCATATTATGGTAAATTATCATAATAATATCATTAATTATTGACGTATAATTCCAAAGTAACATCATATAATGTAAAATCAACATCATATACTGATAAAAATAGTCATGTAATTTACGTTGTCATGTTAAGGCAGCTATGGCGTTCCATAATATCATTAATTATTGACGTATAATTACAATATAACATCATATAATGTGAAATCAACATCATATACTGATAAAGATAGTCATGTAATCTACGTTGTCATGTTAAGGCAGCTATGGCGCTCCATAAAAATAAATCTGCTGATAATTTGTACATTCCGGCATACTTTTGTACACAATTTAATCAAATTTGTTAAGTACTGCTACCAGCGTATATATTTTTTTCAAAACACGACCATAAACACAAAATCATATCATAAAACATGAATATATCACATGTTTGGATAACACTATCAGAAAGGTTTATATACAATATTTGTGATTAAATATGCCTTAAGGTAAGGATAAAAATAAGAAGTTAAACACAAACTACAAGGATAAAAATTTCAATAGAAGCATTTCCATTCAAAGCGAAAAGACAACAACAGATATCTGATTCCTTATTCCCCACACTTCATGAATTAATACATGATACACAAAAACAGAAGTACATGCAAAGCAAACAAACATAGCAATATGAAAATTATCAAACAAATACATTAGTACGTATGATTTGCCATATTGAATGACAGTGTTCACTATATTATATATTGTTAACATTGTGAGATCATTAATGAAAACCCATAATTTTCGAATCAAAGGTTTAGGTTATAATGTTTACATACTAACGTTGCGTATATCTTCCATATTCATCCATTTATTTGTCATACTTGCATAAACAGGAATAAAATTACTAAGAAATAAAAACGTTAACCACTTGTTCTGAACACGTTCAATTGTTATGAAGAATAACAATCCCAAATGTAAAATTTGTGCGTGAGTACAGGCTTCAACCGCGAGTCAAATGTTTAAAGAATTCCTCCTAAATAAGTGGCAAATAATAATTAAAACACTTATATTATTTATTGTCATTTTAGTAAAATGCTAATCTACTTTAATGATTAAATATTAAGACTTAAGAGAAAAACTCATATTTATACAGATATGTAAAATTCACAGATCCGCTATTGTTGTTCGCCAACGTTATAACAAAGAAGAGAACCGACATTAAAAAAAATTAACATTTTTGTTTCCTGATGATAGTAATACCTGTACTTGCAACGAAGTCATTGGTGATACCAAAAATGGTGTACTCCTGCTGTCTGAACACAATTCCTTTTTTCGTCTTCATATTAAATGCATACGCTATCAGAAGTAACTTGTTTTATGACACTTAACCCGAAACCAAGTGTTCTTCAGAACGCGAAACAACTCGTTTATGAAATAGTTCACGAATTTTCTGCTATTTACGTCCCCTTGTGTGGTGAATTACCTTTATCAAAGGTATTTTGCAATTAATACTCAAATACGTGCGAATACTTTTTTGCATAAAAGCTACATGTATGTTATTACATTAGCCTCCCATGTATATTGTATTCTGAATTTTAAACCATTTACGGTGCATAAGCCCGTCAAAATTACGTGCATAGACAATATATTGAACGAAAAATCTCCCACCCAACTTACAATTTATTTTGAACAATATAAGACGGTATTCGATTCGCCAATTTTATTTACAGTTGAACGCATGTGGATAATGTTGTAAAAGGGATGTTCAATAACAGAACAAGCTCTACACGCGATTTATCAGAGATATATCTATAGAATTGAGAGGATCTGTTTTGATCCAGTCGTTTGTACTATGACGATAACGCTTTGCACAAGCTATATTTGCAAACACCAGTATGTAGAATTAAACAATCGCAACACTTCATTATTAATTCCGTCGATGCCTTGAGGCCTTTCCGAATTGTGCGACTTTCACTATCGCTTACTGAATAGTTTTCCAATGTCCGGATGTCCTATTTATATAAAAACTAAATTTGTTGTGCATATAGGTATGAGTTTAATCAAAAATATTGTATAGTTAAAAACGTGAAAAAAACACCATTTGATGACTTCTATATTTAACGTTGCGTAAAGGTTATGGTATTTACTCGTCTAAAGATGTGTGGTTATACAGTTTAAAACAATAAAGTTTTATTAAATATATTTTCACGAGTGACATAAACTTTGATATTTGCGATCACCAAATTTCGATTTCATTTTCGAGACAAAACGAAATACAAAGTAAAAACGTATTTATTTATATAAAAACAAATAACGAAATTGAAATGCCAACTATGTCTACAAATAAATGCAATGCTTAGGAAGTCCTATAAAATTAGACGAATAAAACAGTCTTGAAATATGTAAAAAAAAAAACAAGTGATAATTAAGTCGTAATTTCAAACGAAAAAACAACATTTCGACGATTTGGAGATGGATACACAATGTACGTGTATATTGTGTTAATATTAGACTATAACTGCAAGAAAGTACAACTGTGGTGTTCAAAGAGAATAGTATGAACGAGCATCGTACAACCTTATTTGAACAGTTCTTATCATAGAATATTTTGTAGCTATACAGAATATGCATGAGACAAAATCGTGCGAATTATTGAATTTATTAACAAATAATATTATATTATCTTATAGCATTAAATACAAAACAATATAAAGTTATGGACACACACAATTATGAATAAAATACAGGAACAATTAAATTGTTTACATGATTATATGTGGTGGATCTAATATGCTCATGTGTAAATTATTTTGCATGTAAAGCGCTGCGTTTACAGCATAATGGTAAAGCAAAGATATGATCTTGTCCTTAAAATTAACCATAGTACATCTCATCAACACGCACAAATCAATAGTTACAAGAAATAGTGTACACAACGATGAAGATCCGAACAATTAAAATGGACCAGACACAGAAGGTCAATGTACAAAAAGATAAACTTGACCTTACATGAATTTATGACTGGAATATACACAACCAATACAACCGTCATAAACTTATGTATATATATAATGATGTCGTTATTTTTGGACCAATTTCATTGATGTTTAAGTAAGAAAATGCCAGTTCCTTATTTGGCCTGAATTAGGAATAAGGAACTGGTTCTTTTTTCCTTATTCAGCCGCGAAAAAATAACTGGATTATAAAAAAGCATGTTGTAATGTACCAGATTGCACTTTTAATAACATGCAAATGTAAAATAGTGTTATATGCTTTATGTTTTGTTGATCTGAAGGTAGTATTCAAATTAGAAAATGCCGATTCGGTTTAAACAAGAAATCCTGTGCAATCGCGAAGATGATACGTAAATATGTAACGTTATACATAACGAACATGTATTCGATGTCTTTTGTGTTCATTTACTTAAGAATTGTATGCATTATTGTTCTTTAAAACCCTATATAAAAATATGTTTAGCTTGAATGAGGAATGTGGAACTGTTCCTTATTCCTTATTCGAAAAACGAATTAGGAACTAACAAATACTCTCCATCGATTAAGGATGTACCGGTTAATACTACGTCAATAAATAAATACAGTCAAAACTGACCTAACGGACACTTGAGAATAACGGTATATTTATCGCTCTTCTGTTTCAAGCCAAAGTATTGTGATCTAAAGCACAATAAATTAGTATCAAACGTCTTGCAAATAGCCTTAGTTTATTAAAGTCTCTTGACAAATCCGATAGTATGCACGAGTACAACAATACTTAATCAAGACGAAGATGCAATACTTGAAGTGTATAGATACAGCACAAGGTCAAAACCAGTCTTTTAAATAATGTATTGATGTCTATTATTAATTACATGTTTGCATTTTTAATAAGAATGTCGGCGCATATCACTATGTGATAATCATTAAACATATTGTTAACGATTATTGCATATCGATGATAAGCATAAGCTCAAGAACTGTCAGGGCGATCATGATATATACTTGTAAGCAGGTGAGGTTAATCACATGTTATATCAATATGGGTCGGATTTATATGGTTTTCTTAGAAAATTGCCTTGGTAAAATATCAATTAGTATCAATATTAAAACGTCGATGAACGACTCCTGATAGATATTTCGAATCGTTGGCTGAAAAGTAGTTTTGAAAACACATTCAGACAGAACGACGTGCAGGTGTAGTAAGAGATGATATACATAATAAATATTGTATATTCAATGTTATTAATAATATTATTGTTAATGTCTCGAGCAAGTGTTGTAAAATGAGTTTCACCTGATAGTATTTCTATGTCATTCTGAATTCAGACCTGTTTATGCAACCACAATATTCTATTTTGATCGATTATTCCCTGTTATTGTACTCGATAAATTGAATATGAGAATAAATGTTTTTAACTTGGGTTTTAAAGCATAATCGAATTTACAATTGAATAATACCAGGTCTCTACTGGATTTTATGTTTAGTTTTGCTTCGAGTAGTTCTTTGTATTGCAAGCGTAAGACGTTACATGAGTTGTCTGTCAAAGGCGTTTGTTGTGGAGCTGTTATAAGTTATGTATTTAGAGTTGAATACAGAACTCGCTCTGTATGCATGTAATGCAGAATTGAATGCGCAGATGTGTTTGCATTTAGCACTTCACTTGTCCTGTTGTGTTCTCAAATGCAAATACATAGTTGACTTTCAATCTCAGAATGGCTATTATGATCGAATCAGAGCTGAATGTACGGACACATTTCATAGCCAACTACACGGACCTTACACAATACGCAATTTAACGACATGATATGCTGCCCCAAAGAAGAATCATGATAGCGTATTTCTTAGAAATAACATAAAACGGTGTATATTGGAATGCAAACATACTATGGTATATGTACAAACAACTACATATATTTGTGCATGGGCACCTTGTAAAACAGTTCGTATGTCTAGTATTTTAAACGTGTTACAATAGACACAACAAATCAAAGCAGCGTAGATATCGTATACATGTAAGAGACAAACATACAACGGAAATTACAGTCTTTGCTAAGTAGAGAGAGTTAACAACATTTTTAAACAATAAGCACACTCCTGAGCAAAGCTCCCATGTATTTTAATGACAACCTGTACCAGAACAACTATCACTTCTCTTTATGCAACAGCGAGAGAGAAAAATTGGTATCAGTTACCGAAATACTTTTGCAAAGATATAAATACAATTTTTAATATACGTATAAACAAAATCACTTGTTAATTATTACATAGCCTTGAACAATTACCAACGACCTATATTGGAGTTAGTCTTAAATTCTGGAGTGTCAGTAATATAGAGGTGTTTTAAAAAACACTGTACATTACGTAAGTGAAACAAGTGCTCTGTGCCGACTGATATCTGTATCGCGATATTGATGTTCAGTTCTACCAGTTCTGTTTTACCAGATTTTATATAAGAACATAATTGACAGAATACATTCATTCTAGGAAACGTACATGCGAATTGCGATTGTTGTAACGTTTTAGTCAACCCATTTTATCATGTTTAGAGTCATTCAATTACAAAATGATAACATTAGTAGAAATAAATAACCTCCGAGCGTGCCTAGTAAGTTGAAAATATGTACAGCATCTCATTAGGACTCAAACGACATAATTTACAGAAACCTTTCAGTTGTCAATTGGGATCATGTTATATTATGTAAATACACAATACTATACTTCAAAGCGCCTTTAAGTCTATATCGAAGTTTAAGTTCATAACATTCGTTGTGTCAATTCATGTTAAATAATTGAAATCATTGATAACGATCGACAACATTAAGCATGTTCTTCAATTTAGCATAGAGAACACGCCTTAGTTATGTTATTTTATTTTATTTATACATAGTTTCGTTATTGTACTTGTTTATGAGTTTATGAACTTAATGACACCAGAGCAAAGAACGCGTTAGCTTCGCCGTGTTCGATAAACAAACATTCGAGGACTCTACATATGCAAGAAGAAAATATAATTGTTACACGCCTTAAAATTGCTTCGTCATTCTCTATCATTTCGATTAGAAATATGTTATCATTTACAAACGCAATCATATTCTAAACAAACCAGCTAGGTATTGCAAAATAATAAAAATTTACAGTTCATAGTACAACAACGATATATCCAGTACAAAACTATTACATCCAGTTATTGCAACTTCAATTCTTTTAACAAACTGAACAGCATCAACAACAAGACATATTATTCAAAAGAAAATCTGTATGTACATTATATCAAAACAAGGCAAATATACCAATTACAACATCTTCGACAACTACACTGAGGCATGACACAAATGTTTAATTGCTACAAGATGACATTGATGTCCCTTAAGCGTTCACCTGTGTTCATGGAAAACAATTGCTGGAAAGATTTATACAGACGAATGTTACCAACACAACGACTCCATTTCGTTCGTTCGTATAGTCTTTTTTATTCAAACATTGACGACCGGTTACACATTAATCAATATCACAAAATATTTTAATTATGAAATCCACCCGTTTTGGATCAGCTAAAAATAGTCTCCTTCTTCTCTGCAGGTCCTTTTTATTTTCACGGTATAGTCTGGAGCACTAATCTATCCATGTGCATCGTCAAAGAGCCTTTAGGTGGTTGATACCATCAAATACAAAGCCTTTAGGATTGCTCAAAGGGACCTGAACTCGCGCGTATACACTCTCAGTTCACGAAATGGTCGTATGATCAAACTAGATAAAGATCTCATAAATAATAAAACACGGTTTGGGTGCGTTACTTCGACGGTTTTTAAGTCTCCATAAAACTCGTTTTTGATTTATCGTTGTGATAATCGGTCACCTTGGGAATGTGAAACTCGTCTATAACGTGTTTTGTTATAACATACCATTCATATAGAGAATATGTAAGTGTACTATCGTTACATTATTTATCCGGTGAAGCTTCAAATCGGCGAGACTTGTCATACCTAAGACTGAAAAACGTATACGAGTGTTTGAAATTTTATACTCCGTTGTCGATATATCCCGGATTTTTTTCAGCAGGTTTATAGTTTGATACAAATGCAGAGTAAGCTTGTGCAAGTGCTCCCGGTTAAACCCTTTAGTAATAAAAAGGAAATAGAACAAATCAAATCATAATTCTAGAACAGGCACGCACAATAAACAATTTGTATTTTAGTCACATTTAAATACCTTGTTACTTTTGAAAAAAAATAATTGTGCAATCAACTATTGTTTTTATCATCGTTGTAAATTTGCGAAATAGATCACAAAGTATCATTTCCCGGAAAAGGACAAATATAAATGTTACGTACATGTAAACCAATAAGAACTTTGCTTTTGGTCGTCATCCAATATCATCTAATATTTAGAAATTAAACGGTGGTCAAACAATTGCTATACAATTTATTTTTATTTCAAAGTTTTACTTAGCAGCATACGCGTTTGTCGGAAATGAACGGAAATTTAAGTTCAACGAAATAAACATTTGACCATTTTGCAACTGTACACGGCTGTATGAATACGATACTGAAGAGTAGACAATGATTTGATCATCGGACCAATTGCGCAGAAGAACATTTTGAACATTTGATTACGGTTGACATTTGGGCAATTGGATAGTTTGAACAACGGACTATATTGCATAGTTTGGCAGTAGGAGAATGGGAATATTTGACCACATTTTACACTGTGCCGAATGTATAGTTGAACAATTTACCACAGAGCACATTCAGGCAGTTGTATGATTTGAACATTTGACCAGATTATGGTAGACGGACAGTTTGAGCATTCTATCTCATTTGCAGTTTAACAGTCGCGTTAATTAAACAAATGACCACAGTGTTCAGTAGGATAAAATGGAATTGTTGCATCATTTTAGAGTTTGACAGTCGTATGATTTAAATATGTTTACACTTTTTTCTGTTGGAAAATAGGAATATTGAACATTTGCCCATATTGTGCAAGTGGACAGTTGGTCTGTTATATGATTTGCACTTTCGAGAAAAATGTATAGTTGATCAGTCAGCTGACAATAGTGAAGAGTTGGTCAGTCTGATGATGTGAAAGTTTGATAACAGTTGACAGTTGATCATTCAGATTATTAGAACATTTGACTGTAAGGGACATTTAGGCAGTTGGGTGATTTAAACTTTTTTTCTAAAGATGACAGTTTGGAAGACGGATGATTTGAACATTTTACCGCCGTGAACAGTATGTCCGTTAGATAATTAGAACAGTTCACGATAGTGAACAATTAAGCAGTCAGATGAATTGAAGATTTAACAAAAGTGGAAAATCTTATGATTGCAAGCAACATTTTATCGCAGTCAAAGATTGCCAGAGAATTAATTACGTTGACAGTCTGTCTGTATGATGATTTGAACATTTGGTCGCAATGAACCGTTGAGTTGTCGGATAAAGTAAATATTCGACTGCAGTGAAGATTGAGGTGATTTTAACTTTGGACCTCAGAGAACAGTTTTCCAAACGTAATTCAAACACTTTTACCGGGATGGAAAACCCCTCAGCTGTTTGATGCCGTGACATATGGATTGCTATCTTGAATGACGTCACATGATCGACCGTCTTTGGTTACGTCTCATCCGGAAGGCAATCTTGGTTTACGTCACATGATAATGGCCGTCTTTTATGACGTACGATCCTGATATCTATAACATTTTGGACGACTTTCGGGCAGCTGTTTGTGATGTGGTCAGATCCGATAGGACAGCATAGCGTCAAACTCTGGTCGCTATATTGGATGACGCAACATCCGGATCGCATCTTTGATAATAACTGATATGAGTAATAATATATTTAAAGGTTGTGTAAGTTTTGAATGTTTGTGCTTATAAATATAATGCATACCCTAGTTGTATTTTGTAACTAATTTGTTTCAAACTTGATTGTGCATAAAAAATAAGGTGTTCACAGATTGAGACATTTTTTTAAGTGCAATTTACTGCCACTGATTTAAGTAATTTTTAAAATTGTTATTACATGAGTTGATTTACAAAGCGGCCATATGTGAAATAGTTTAAATACTTATGCTAACAACGAAAAGGATAAAGTGTTTCCCTATCTGGACTCGTACTAGTGTTATTTTGGTTGAAAGGTTATCATCGTTACCAAACTGTTATGGAAAAGCATGCATTTTATACTTTATATAAGCGATCCATGCGTTGTTACACAATTAAACAGAAATATTCCAAACGATTCAATCATTTCGCTTTTGTAACTCGTTACAGTTTTATAAATTTCAAAAAAATCATTTTTCATCGTTGAACCTGTATTGCCATTATTAGTGCGCCACATTAGTGTCATTTCGCATAAGTATATCGGTAATCGGTAGTTTAAACGGTATGTCGGTAATGGGAAGTTTAAACGGTATGTCGCTAATCGGTAGTTAAAACGTTATGCCGGTAATTTGAAGCTTAAACGGTATGTCGCTAATCGGTAGATGAAACGGTATGTCGGTAATTGATAGTTGAAACGGTGTGTCGAAAGTTGGTACTTTAAACGGTATGTCCGTAATTGGTAGTTTAAAACGGTGTGTCGGTAATCGGTAGTTGAAACGGTATGTCGATTATTGGTAGTTGGAACGGTGTTGGTAATCGGTAGGTGAAACGGTTTGTCGGTAATTGGTAGTTGGAACGGTATGTCGGTAATTTTAAGTATATAGTTCCTCGTATTGTATAAATATTCAGAACTGACATATGTGTATGTGTATAATATTTTCTAAATCTTATACTGCTCTTTCTGTAATATCAGATCATTATGGATTTGCAAGTTTAAACCGAGGCAGATGTCTCGCTGTACCTGTGTGGTTACGACGAAAGTACGACAAAACGGGCGATCAATGTATGAGGGAAATATATATAGAAAATCGAATGGAAACAATGAATATTTTATAAGACAATAAACCGACAACATAATTATTTTAACGATCTTAACGTCCATCCTATGGTCAAATGATTAATATGAATAATTTAAATGTTTCCACGTAAAATCGATATGTTCAGGAAGGTGTTCAGGGTCCGTTTGATAGTCCAACTCAGAGGTAGTTCGTGACATCCACGAGTAGGAAGCTGTCAACATATTAGACGTGCAGCTCAGCCTAGGCTGGACTTGTATTTTGTGGATAACATAACATAACATAACATAAGTTTTATTTAGTAATACAAGGCCTCCGGCCCAAAATACAAGCTATGTTTTACGTTCACACAATGTTTTCGTTTACGAAATTAAACTATAAAGATATAAACAGTATATATAGAAATATTATACAATTATGTTTAAAGCTTCTATGATAGTTCAAACGCGCTTTTCAGAAAACGACTAAGTGCATAAATGCCTCTCTGAGAAGAGTCTGACATTATACGAATAAATAATGCTTCTGATGGATCAGAATGAAGCCACTCTTCCAGAAAGTATTTATGTCTAAGCTGTTTAACTTTTTCACATACTAATAGGAAATGCAATTCATCGTCTATATCATAAATATTTTTGGTTTGACAGTATTGAAAAAATCTGAACTGGCGGTCAATTTTCATGTGACGCCCTTTCTCGATCATTAGGTTGTGGCTAGAACAACGAAAGTTTGATAGCGTTTTCTTCAAAATGTAGGTTAAAGGTATAGAGAGGTATCTTTCTGGGTGTAAGTTGCTTTTGTAAAGTTTATAACTAATCGCTTTTGGTGAGGAGTTTATACTAGCCAATATTTTCTGCTTAGCACGGTCTTTTAGTCTGTCTTGGAAAAGTTTCAAGAACGCCACAGTGTTTCCAACGTCTCCGTGTATCCACGCATACCCAAATCCGTATTGGAATAGTAACCTCTTCACTTGCGTAGCCCATGTAGTGCGTCCAGCCTCGTCTAATTGTCGTAGCATATTGTAACACCGTTTCGGGTATCGATGTACTGGCATCTGCGTGAGTTTACACCAGTATTTCACACATCTGTTCATATATGTTACGAAAAGTGGATATCTCCCACATTCACTTAGCGCGAAAAAGTCGGCCACATTTCTATTAAGACAAGCTATGCGTTTACAAAACCTTATTTGCACGTTTTCAATTTTCTCACAATACTTGTATCCCCACACCTCTGCCGAGTACGTAAGTATAGGTTTCACTACTGAATCGAACAATTTTAATGCTTCATGGTGGTGAAAATAACCGAAGTGTTTCTGTTGGTTCAGTATGGAGTTGACAGCCTTAAGCGCCTGGAGGCTAAGGATCTCTTTTGTTTTAGTCCATAGTAGTTTTGGCGTAAAGTAAGACCCGAGATATTTATAAAAAGTGACTGTTTCTAATACCACTCCTTTATACGTCCAAGATTCGTATGCCCGTAGTGGTCCTCCGTTTCGAAACACCATGATTTTCGATTTGTCAATGTTTATTTGCATTCCTGTTGAATCACAAAAGGAGGCCACATGATTAATCGATCGCTGAAGATTGATGACAGTATCTGCTACGCATGCGACATCATCAGCAAAAAGGAAACCAGGAATCTTTTCATCGTAACCGGTTATTTTTACCCCGTAATCACTTGCAGATTTCAAGTAATCTATTAGGTCGTTTATATAAAGGGAGAAAACTATTGTTGAACTAACACAGCCTTGTTTAGTTCCCTTTTCACAACAAAATGCATCGGTTAGATAGTTTCCGATATTAATACGCGATTTCAGTTGTCTATACATAGATCGAAATACTCGTTGGAATTTACCGTCTGGATATTACTTGTATACAGTTCTGTGAAAAGTATAACCATGACAACGACAGGTAAAACATTTGATTTCTATAAATTGTTCATTAGTTTATAATAATAATATTATATGTGTACAGATATAACAATCAAAATGTATAAATTACGCTGGAAGAATCAAAACTGTTGTTTTGATGAGCTTGACAATATTTATTTTTTTACTTTTTACATGTGTTTAGTGAAACACAGTCTATAAGCATTGAATAAAGCGATTGTTGTGCTCTCATTACGACTATACATACATATAATAAATATACGAATATAAGTATATTTAACAAGTATTTGTTTAATAAAGAATGGAAAACAAACAGTATACACACTTTAATTTAATTTTAACAGGCTTAATTTGTTCCGCTTGCTTATATTGTTCAGCCTCATAATTAATTATGAATAAATCATCTTTTAATTAGTTCCATACACATATAAATACAGTTAATATGACGGTTAAATACTATCCATGTCACATTATGTCAGTGGTATTACAATTTATTATTAATGAAAATCCTATATGTTGTATACAAAAGACACAATTGTGAAATAAATAAAGGATATATGTTCCATATGTAGTCATGTGAATATAAATGACAGACGTATGTGCTAAGATTATTCCAATATTTCCCTCGTTACATGACACACTATTCTTTTCCGATAGGAATTTAAGAAATGCAAGTATATGACATTAAACATAATAATTTTTCTAGAAGGAATTCACATAATCTCATTGCATGTTTTGATAACGCTGCTTTCGTCGATTTACTGTATATTTGGGAAGCCTGGACGTTCTATAAGTATGCGCTTGCGTTTATTAATAGACAGTTCTAGATCCCAATGGCGGATTTACTAGCAAAACATACTGACTGAGCTGTGACCCTTACAGGTTGCGTTTACAGTATCATATATATCACATCACTGCATTGCAATTTACATTATTAATTATACATGTTGAACGGTTAAATGTGTACCTCAAATACGAGAATGTTGATTTTCTTCGTGTATCACGGTTAGGTTTTAAAGGGAAAAGCACAAATACATGAATGACATTCATAACGACAAAGATAGTATAAGCACAATGCCTATACCGACACGTTTAGTCGTGTATACCTCAGAACCAAAAATGTTGCTCACGTGTCTGCACAAATTATGGAATTTCATAAAAGTGAAAATTCTTTAAGTTATACTAAATAAATTAGATCGTCAAGCAGTGTTTCACTTGATAACTAGAAACCCGTCGATGCAAATACGGAACGTTTTCTGTTCTGTTCAGCTTACGAATTTTGAACAAATGCGAAAAGTCGATTAATTCATTTTGGTCTTTTGGCAGGGCATTTGCACAATATTTGATTGGATATTAACACAAGTCAACATAGGTCAAAGCCTGAGTTAGACAGCTTTGCCGTACATTTCTGGATCTAAAGACTATAAAGATCAGAAAAACAACTATGCTGCTTATTTGTAAATTCACGGATACATTCATAAAGTATCTGAGGCAAAACCTATTAACATTAAATTTAATAGGCCTTTTAAATGTTTTTCAAAGGTCTTGCACATTTAAACATTGTATACTATTTACATTTACAAACTATATCGCACTTTTGTTAAACTGTTTAGTGAAATTGAATTTATTCGTGCATGAGCTAACAGCGCCGGTAGATATTGGGCCGGCTTTGTTTGTAGGTACAAATATGGCTCTCCATAAACCCGCGATACAAACTGACACGTCGGGCGAGGCATCGGCAATCCTAGCTGTTGATGGATCAGCATCTACCTGTTCACAAACAGCAACGTTTGCATCGGAATGGATACTCGACCTGTTGGATTATTACGTTGTACAGGAAGTGACGATCCTTCCCGGTATAGGTATTTAGCATTGTACTTAAAGAGATATGGCGTCACTGCTTTAGTCTGATATTGGCACATCCAGCACATCAAACGCCGTTTTTGGCTTAATATGCATGCTTTGAAAAACAGTACGAGGAAACACTATAAGTATTTCCAATTTGTCAATAATTCGTATATTAACGAGAGTATGCACGATTTTGTCAAATATTTACGAATTTATATAAAACGTGTAAAAGACTTATTACACATATATATCAATATTAATTAAAATAAAAGTTAAAAAGAACATGTGTTGAAAAATGCGAAATAAGCCAGGTATTCGAATTAGCCAGCATGTATATCATGCATGTATGATGTGAATCTAAATTTCGTTTAACGGATTATTTCAATTTATAATTTGTCTTGCCTATTTTTCGTTATTGTAAGATATCTTTATCAATATATAACAATTTAACACATATAAAAATCGTGCATACTCTTTTTAATTTAAAAAAGTATTTATAATGTGTTTGATTTAACTCGTACTCATGCTAATCGATGTTTAATGGTATATGTTTATTGTACAATTACTTAACGGAACAATGCATCCCGGTTCGGTTGCATTTATCTTTATGCTTTCGCTTAATCCAAAGTCCCAAAAGTTATTTAAGAAGCGAAAGTTGTGTAAACAATGATTCTCAACAACATGCATTTTGAATTGCACCCATTACATATGAAACTTTAAATAAATGCGCGTATGGTATTAAACAGCACGTTTTTTAAACACATTTAAACACAACACATTTATTAAACCGTGCCTTCATAGAAGATGTAATAAGCCTATAGTCGAATATATATGAATGGTCCTGATGTATTATTATCTGCATTCGTGCGAACAATCAAGTATAAGCAATAAAATGTTTAGTTCCGTGATTTCTTCATCATTTAGATTGTACTCGTTATCTCAAAACTACTATTTATACAGTCCATTAAATACTTGAAAACATTTTTATCCGTTTTGTTCCATAGTTTATTGCATATGATGTGTTTTTCTTTCCAGAAGACAAATCTCAATGGGAGTCATCCGTTGCGGCATTTTCCTCCGAAACTATTGGGTATCGTATTCGTATAGACAAATGCGAACAATTTTCCACCTTAAGTGTTTAAATTTATTGCATTGATCAACCAGCCGTCGAACCCCTTTAGGTTTTACTTCTACTTCCATACGCACATAAAACAAGCGGGTCACCATTGCTCTATAGCGCCTACCAAATTATTCAAAAATCACTAATTGTCGAAGACTTGACTTGGTGACCAAATATTTAACCCCACTTGAGCTAGATTGAAACATGGCATTAACTTTGTCACTATAAATAGTCTGAACTTGTTGCATCAAGGTCTTATAAAGTTTTGTTTAGGGTGGCTATATGGGTTTTCTTCTATTTGACTTGGTAACCTAGATTTTACAAACACTTTATCCGGATTAGAACTTGACCCAGATATTGTCAAGATAAACATTCTGGTCAAGTTTCATCAAGATTGAGTAACAAAATAATAGTAAAATATAAATGGTTTCCAACATTTAACTTGGTGACTTTGTAAAAATAACCATAATGATCGAGATACAAACATATGTTATATATATATATATTAGGGATGGCAAACCAAAGCAAATCCGTCACCGGTTAACCTGTTTCGATATTGGAGCGGTTAACCGGTTAACCGACTGTCTTTGTACCACATAAAAAAATAACATTCGAAAAACGTATATGTTTTTATAGGTCTTTGACGTTTATAAACAATTACATGCATATGCAAATATACTCTGTCGTGTTGATTTTCTTGCAGCCTAATTATTTGTGCGTTGTGAGAAATCCAGGCATGTTCGTACAGTGTCGTCCCAGATTATCCTGTGCAGTGCGTAAAGGCTTATCAGGGACGAAATTTCGCCTCGGTTGACAGTATTTCCTCAAGTTGACAAATATACTGTCCCCCTGTCAACATCTAATATTTATATAATGTAAACTTGGTATTATATTAGACTTTGCATGTGCTTAGTGTACGCATAACGTATATTGTGGTTCAAAATCCACATTTATAATACTTTGATTACTATATTACCTAACCCCTAATGGTGTGTATTTTATTACAGGTTGAATTTAACCAAAATGTGCTGGTTTCGAGGTTAGACATACATGAACTTGAACGCTCAGGCAGCGTTAAGGCCATCAAGTGCAAAGCTGACGGAAGCTGGTTATCTTTATGGAGCACACAGCCATTAAGCTCGCTATCCTATGGACGCATATTTTCCCCAGTGCTGGTATTTATTTCTTCGTTTAATTTCTAGAGCAAAACAAATTGTCAAGTGCATTGTGAATGATTTTTTTTTTCTTCATTTTTTCTGATGTCTGGCAGGCTTAATTAAAGAAGGGGAAGAAAGATGAATAGACGGATTGATGAATGGATTGATCAATGGATGCATGGGTGATTGGAGTGACGGGTAGATGGATGGGTGGATGGATGAATGGGTGGGTGGCTGAATGAACGGATGGATGGATGAATGGATTGATGGATGGATTGACGGGCGAACGGATGGACGGCCGGACGGACGGATGGATGATTAGATGGGTGAATAGATGGGCCTCTAAAATGGAGAGAGGGAGCTACGAAGGGAGGGTGGGCCACCAGACGAGCGGACGAACGGACGGACAGATAGATGGTGTTTCGGGGTTCATGGATTTATTTTTTGATGCATTTCGGTTCAGTAAATAGTTTGAGGATTGTTTTGGGGATGACTAGATCGGTCGATGGTGGTCTAGATACATGTTTCACTAAATATATGGATGAATGCTGCTTTAAATGCATATCGGAAATCGTGGTTTGATTTTAGACTAGTTCTTGCTTTTCCAATTACATCCGAGTGGAGTTCAAATGTATTGGTTATGCAGTGGCAATAGACGCGATTCAATTGCATGGGCACGCCAGTGAGTACAAAACAATTATAGTTTGATCAATGGGGCTTACTATGTTCTAATTTATTGCCTATATTTTTGCTGTAACTATAGAGTTAAGTGATCGAATTGTATATAAGGTGGTGTTCAATATGCATAGATATGTTAAGCGTGCGAGTATGAATATTTCGGATGAGGACTTTTCGAATGTCATGCAAGTACGGTTTGAAATAGTTTCAGAAGCCCAAACATTCAGAGGTTGTACCAGGTTGAGAAAATGCTGATTGTGTCCACAAACGAGACCAGCAAATGGAGCCTTATGGACAAAAGCGTGTTAAGACATGTCAAAATACAGAAGCACCCAAAACTCGCACCGATGAAAATCTGCGAGGTCAATGTCAGAGGAAACCAACAACCCAGACTCCCACGTACATAATCTATCTTTTATGGTTCCATTACATTAATTGTATTAATATTCTAAGTTGGTAATTTGGTCGTTTGACAGAAGATACATATTCTACATTATCCCTTTATTAGATAATTATAATTATTTTGCTTAATCCGATTAGCATTATAAGACTTCGTTGGTGCACGATACCAATTTGAGATTGTATATCACTGTTACGAAACGAACCAAAGTAAGTGTAGAGTTTCTCTGCTTAAAATAATACGTGAAGCAATTGATCAATCGTAATGTAGAACAGTTTGTTTAGTATTTTCATGAAAGCATGTTTTTCGATAAATGTTATAACATACACCCTATTAGTATTGTATCGAAATGCTGTTTAACAGTTTGATGACACTCTTCCCCAGATGGTCCATTAAGAGTCGCTCGTGTTGGCCCCATATAGATGACCAAACTTGTCTCATTAAAGTATTAAGATAACTTTAATGACATGTTTGTTTCGAGGTATATGAATGAACATGTTATTAAAGTATTTAATATGTACGTAAGGTATTTCAGTAAGTAAACAGTGTTTTGTGCCGTAAGTATCCAGAAATGCTCATAGCATGCGTTAAACTGTAAGCCTGCTCTTATTTACCATTACTACAGTTGATACGTCGTATATTCTTATTTCGGATACAACTAATTATTGTTATAAATATCCTTATTGTTCAGATTTATATCCCAGGGCTCTTTACGATTGTCGGTATCTTTACTTCTTAAAAGATACCTTGTGCTCAAGCATTCTACAAATTACCTGTAATACGGAAAATATACTGAAACGTACTCTGGAGTATGGCCGGGTTCCTTTTTGCTGTTCCAGGGGTACATTCAAGTACATTGTATATCTGTATGTAGTACATGAGCCGACAACGCCAAAGTTAAAGTTAGTTGTTTGTTGGGAAACTGGTCTAAGTGTCATCTAGATCAAAAACCACATCGCCAATGTTGTAGCTGAAAGTTGCTTATTAAGTTTGTTTTCTGATTACATATGTTTTCATTTGAGCGAGTCTAAAGGAGGATATCCAATATGTAAAGGCGTGTCTGCGACCTAAATAAAATAACACAATTAATAATAATGTCAAATATGTTTAGCTTTCCGTGTTGTGACTGGAATCCGTATGTCGAGTCAACGCATGGCAACCGTCACTAGGGTAACGTCCAAAATCATGTGCGCGCAAGAATGTCTACACCAGGTGGCGCCACCGTGCAGGACTGCACAATACGACTAGGACAAACAAAGCTGCGCACTGTTTGATGGATATGAACATGAAAAGGACACAATGAATGGAAACTTCACGATCGTTTCCAAGTACGCTGAGTCCATTTTCGACTAAACTAAAAAGAAAAAATATCCCAACGACAGCACAATAAATTAATGCGCTATTTATTTTTACCATAATTGCTAGCACATATGTTAGCAGGAAAACATAACGTATTTACACTTGGTTTGTGTATCAATAGTGTGGGTCAAGGATGAAAATATTAAATTTAACATATTCTCACGTTTATGTTGCCAATTTTCATCGTATGTAAGAACATAATCATTTTCGAACATGATAGCCTTTGGCTTGGACATTTTTATTTTTACGATTTTGTGGAAGTAAGAATTGTGAAAAATAAGTTAAACAACCGTCAATACCCGATTCCTTACCAATAAAAAATGTTGGTTATTTGATTGTTTGTCTTCTGCTATTTATTTGTATTGCTCTGAAAACGTGAGATCACAGCTTTTGTTGTATTTTTATGTTTTTTATATTATTTGCTTTGTTGTTGTTGTAAAAGCATGTACTCATATACATACCATTGTGTATTTCATGTATTCTATGTAAATTGAAAATAAATGCTTCGATATACTACTTTTAATCGTTAAATAAATTATTCAATTCTTCTCGACTAAATATTGACTCTAAAACAAACTATGTTATCTAGTTAGTATTGTTCAAGTATTTTGCGTCAAGTTGTGCTGGAATGTTTTGATTGGAACGACTTCGATGGTCAGTACCTGTATCACATATGATATACTCTTTGTATTTATTTGTAAACCAGTTGAAAAAAGTAATTCAGAAAAAAAATACATTGTTCATTTAAAGAGGAATATATTATTACATAATAATAACTAAGTCAATAAAATACAAATGGTGATAAAATACTAATAAGTTTGAACAAAATATACTACATAATACATGTGGATAGTATACATCAATGTAACATGCAGCGATTATACGCAATAATTATTCTATTGTGGTGTTGTTGTTGTTGTTATTAATGGTGGATCTATAATTATAATGATTTTGATTTGTAAATATGATAATATATAATATTCTTCTACTTCATCATTGTATTATGATAAGTAATAATAGTAGTAGTGAAACTTTAATTATTATCATTATTGGTATACTTATTATTTATTATTATTATTATTATTATTATTATTATTGCCTAAGCTTTATTTAATTTACCTATACAAATTTATACCAATTCATGTTGTGTGACAAAATATTTTGCGTGTAATGTCTCCATTGATCAAACGGAAATCTATTTATTGAAAATGCATATTTGAACAGACGAAACTGCATATTGTTAACTTGAAGCGTTGCTACATCTTTAAAGAATGCACGGTGTGAGACCGTAGTCTTAATTTTTACATATAAAAGAAACATAAAACTAAAAAATTATAAGATGTGACAGCTTTAATATTTAATACTGTAAAACATATACAATATTCGCTCGCTAGTCTATTATCAATGATTGCGTCATATGCTATATCTTGACTTCGTCAATTGATATGTTTCGCTTATTACTTTCACACGATTGTTCTCAGGTATAACTCTCTAGCAACTGACATGAAATATTCCATTCTCATAATGGGCAATTTCTTCATACAAAAAAAAATCTTTGGGTATTCTTTTTATTTCCGAATTCATATTTTATCAATATTGAACCTTCCTAAACTTCAAACACTATTTCCTCATTTAAAGCTTTTTTAATCATAACTGACTTTCAAAATGAATAAACGTTATTCCCTACCTGAATGAAACCCTACATAAATTACGAAAAAACTTACTTTAACATAAAATAATATCATATGCATTTTTGCACATATACACGTATTTCAAAGTGGTATATGGTCGGGAAGACTTCATTAAAGGAAGCCACGTACAGATATTTATTTTTTACGAAGGCGGTACTTCATTCGTTCTCATTTCGAAACGCCGAGTTCAAGTATACTGTAATTAAAAATAAGTTCTTTACTCAAGTATGCATCCATGCATCCATACACAATCAAACTTTTTAGAATATCAAACCTGAATATTATAACCACGATAAAAATAGGGTCTGGCACGAGTTGTCATATCATACCATATTTTATTAAACGAGTTCAGGAATTTTGTTAATAAGCGAGCCTTTTGCGAGCTTACTAACAAATTTCCTGGACGAGTTTGATAAACTATGGTATGATATGACAACGACTGTCAGATCTTTTTATCACATGCTTTAAAATGAGCAAATTTAATAAATATTTACGCAAACATTATGATAAATCCCGGATGTTGTTTACATTTCGTGACGTCATTTGACGTCCCAACATCATTTCAGCAAAATAACAAAATGCGATTGGTCAAAAAACGAAAACTAAGCCAATGAAAATATTGTATTACACATGTGTAATATAAAAAAAGTAATGTTGGTTGTATTACATGGAAAACAGGGTATAGGATGTGATAAAGTAAATTATCAAAACATGTATCTGCTTACTTTTCCGATCACTGAGCGTTCACAATGAAAATATACGTATTTCCTTTATTGAAATAAACCTTTCTTAAATTACGATAAACATACTTTAAAATAAGTTGATATCATGTGCTTTGTTGCACGTATTAAAACTTCATTAAACAAAATTATGTACAGATGTGTATTTTAAGTAAAGCGAAACTGCACTAGCAGTTATGCTGAAACGCCGATTTAAAGCAGAGTTTAACACAATAAAAACTTAATTATTCATCAGTGTTAATCATCTGACACATTTATTGTCGGTTTAATTTAAGGAACGATTACTTTCAAACATATATTGTGCATAGTAAGTTATTTCCTTACACAAGAAATATAATGAGTTTTCCTGATTTAAGACAAGTAACCCTTTGTTTTGAAAAAAAAATGAACTTGTTGACGTATTGGATTATCTAAATGTTAAGATCATTACTGTTGCTGTTCGTCAACGTATTCGGAATACGTTTCATCGAACATAGTAAGATACTTTCTCGTATATGCCTACATTATTATATTACTGTAAATTAAAAGAATCCCCACTTAAAAGTAGAATCTGATCAGAACCATGTTTCGCATAACATTGCGTCTCAGATCAAATGTGAATATTTAAACATGCTAATACACAAATATTCAAAGAAATGTTTGCGTTTGTAGACACACGTTGATTGATCCGAATAATCTTCTGTTGTACCGGAGTGTGGTTTCGAATATTAGACAAAACATCTTGCTAAAACGACCAAGATTAAAAAGCTGCAATCTTGTGAAAACAAAGTCGAATAGAAAATCAGACATATGTATTAATTGCCCATTTTCCCCCTTGGTGAACGATCTATTTCTTGATTGTTCATGTATTGTGTCCTTTGCGATATTTTGTCCATACAGATTTGAAAAGTATACTGGAAATTTGAGTATATCTGGATGATAATTGTTCGTTACATCCGCCTTAATTAAAAGTGAATCTTAGGCCTAGTATATCATTGACTTTGAGTCTATGATTATGCATGGTAAATATAAAGTTCACGCAGATCATGCAAATACTCTCGTCTTCCTGTGCGCTGATCAGGCGTACCTGCCCAGACTCCATCCGTTCTCAGAATTATGCCTTTGGAGCGTTTTGTTTATTTCCACAAACAAAAGAAAAAAGATAGATCAAAGCGATGCCAATTTTGAACCAATGGAATTTCTTGACCACAGTGGTTCAGGCCCACTATTTGATGTAGCATACACAATTAGAAAGCTCTGGAGCTTTCGGTTTATAGAACGATGATGTAAGTTATTTTTATGTAAGTGCGTATTAATCAGGTGTCAAAATGATACACTCAGTTTTTATTAAGGAAACATGTATTATACAAAAGTTATAGAGGGCCACAATTCGATAAAACACACCAAATATAAAACATCTGTTGTATGGTATCATAGAATAATATTTATGAAAATCTCTTTTCTGATATCCATTTTACCTCCAAAGACATACAAAGCATCGTACGAAATAACGTGAACAACTTAAAACAAGTTCATTTAAGGTTCTTTCTATCATGTTAAATAACATTTTATCAACAGTTTAGGAGGAGATGTCATTAAAAAAAGTTCACCAGAACGCATATTTCACGACTCGCGACGCAAGACGATCGAAAAGCGATTCGAAAAGCTCATGTGCGATGTGCATGAATTAACTCAATAATTGCAATAATTGTTATCCTACGGATTAAAATATGTAACCATGTATTTATATTTCAACATTCAACTTCATAAAATGCCGGAAAAGTAGCATGTAACTATTTAACAAACTAACGGTAATATACAAGTGAAAACCACAACATTCAAATCCTTTTATTTAGGATGATATAAGTAACAGTCGACTTAAAGAAAATTAGTAATAACCGAGATTTAAATAAGGCTTTTTAAATGTGCTCGAAAACATATATAGCAAATATACCAAATTGCAGAAGTGTATAATTAATGCTAATAGAGTTCACGAGCGCTAGGCAATATCGCAGCCCAAAGTAGTATTAGTTTTGTAGAAGTTGTTGGGAACGTTAGTGTGCGTATCGGTTTTAACGCTGTACTTAGTACATGTACACAGTGTATTGACAAATTTTAGGTTTTCAAAATATGGTTTAATTAAGCAATTTTAATAATACAAATTCGACCGCTTACACGTATTTTGACATAACATGCAGCTCAAAAGAATTTGTCTCGCTTCAATTTTATTCGCGTTGATATATCCTTGAAATTTAAAGCAATAAAAGCCTTTTGACAAATGGTGCATCTTATTTATAAACAAACATAAAGGAAAGAAAAAAACAAATTACATCATTATTTGGTAGCAAATTGAACTTAATATGTTTGCAAAATATTTTTTTTCTGCTTAAGAAACGTATTTTGCATCCATTTTATGATGTTTCCTGCTACTGTTTTCCAGAAACAAGTGGGCGATGTGGAAGTTAACCAGTCACAACAAGTTGTGCTTTTTTTCAAACACAATCTTAGTTACGAAATACCGTCAAATTCTGGTGCGTAAATCCGGATTCATTGTATCGAGCAGGATTAGTTTTTAATTGCGAAGATTTTTGCTTCAATAAATTTAATAACTTAATTTTATAATAATCTCCAATAATCAATATAATATTTGATTGTTGATTTCTTTGGAATACAAATTGATGGGTAAGTAAAACACTAACATAATTGATTTATTGCATTTGTTACCAACTGAAAAGCAATTCTTAAACGATTTTAGGCTTATTTATCGTCCTTAAAAGTAATGAAAAGCAAACTGTAAAATTTGTATTGTTAATAATAACCAAAGACATCAACACATTGATTTTCTCCAAAGTATACGATTGCATGTTAGCAATGTACAAAATGAACATTAATTTCGTCCAAAATGTTTGTAACAAAAATCTTAAAAAAAAATAAATCAACAAAATAGAAATTGACAAAACCTTTTTGCCATTAAACTAATTTGGTTGTGTTTTTGTTAGTTTTTATTTTCGATATAAGAAGCAGTTTTGCCTAGCTCTGGGCTTCACACAATCCATTGTTTGGGGCAAAAAGGACAGTTTTGGTTTCCAGAGATAAACAAAGGTTCAGGGACGATCAAATTGTGCAATAAATAAACTAATTAACAATGGTGATTTTCTTTATTAGGTCCAATGATTTACTCTGATGGGATATAAACATAGATTTTAAACAACTATGAATATTCTATACATTTCTGTCTATAAAGAAATCATCTATGCGCTTACTTGTCATCTATGTACTTGATCAACTTATTTTTTAGCCAGCGGCCAAGCCTAGAAACCAGACGATTGACAAAAACAGAAGCTCGTATGACTACCGATATATTAATAATTGCCGTACGTTTTATTTGACTGTGAAAATAAAGAAATGTGGAAAACACGACATTACGTTTTTTAACTGAGTTAAATTGAATAAATGGCTAAAAACTAAATGTGTGCAGTACAGACGTGATTCATTTATGGCTACAAAATCGCTCGTTTTTTGGTGTTGATATAACTTTTAGTGGCGAAATAGTTTTTAGCTGGCGATACTTTGGAGCCAAATATCATGAATCCCACGTGAGATAACTGTATTTATAAAATATTCAAATTGCAAGTATGTTGTATATTTAGCTTATAATTCCTAGATAATCCTCGTAATCAAAATTAATTCGACACATCACAACAATCTAGTTATGTTTAATTAGTTGATGACATAATAACGAGTGCTTGTTGAATGCATTAACTTTAGCTTAATTGAGTCGAAAGTCTGAGGCTTATTGAGAAATCATTCTCGAGTCTGTTTCATGCGAAGGACCAGTATCGTTTGTCCTAATCATAATCTTAATCACACTTCAACTTTGGGGATTTACAAAGAGACATCACAGTCGATAGGAAGACGCCATATCCACAACGCCAAAACAACCTAGCCAGCTTGAAATTCCTTAGTCTAAACAGTTTTCACAAATGCACTCAGTGTTATTATATTAGATCAATTAGCATAGAGGATGTAAACAGCTTTTTGTGTCATCAGTAAATTATTAAGATTATATTATTTGGCTAAAATAATTTTCTTTTTGATATCATTTTACTGTTTTATACACGAAAATAACCTTATATGTATTTATAAATTATAATTCATGGATATCAAATTAGCTTTTGCTTGTGGAAAAGGTAGCATCGGTTTTTATATTAAAATGAGTATGCAACAATAGCAATGGCTCAAGTTTGTTTAAACAAACTTATACATTTAAATGGTAATATGTTTGAACATGTTTTGTCACTTGCATTTACAAGAGAAGCACAATACATTTACTACAAATACAGCTTATGAAGATTGTTGAATAATTTTACCATTCCATGAATATAAAGACTGCATATACTTACGATGTAATTGTTTAATAATGAATGATACAATGCGCGTGATTAAGTCAATCACAGTAGAAAAATTATCATAGAAACCAATTACAAATATAGCATATCGCTCACAATCAGTTTGTGAGTATATACTATGTCATTATTTTAGGGAAACGTGCTTAATAAAGCTTTTGAAGTTAACCATTTTATTCCAAGTAAAAATTATGGACTATTTGATAAGATCTTCTTGTTTACAATGGAACGCATTTTCTTGAGACTTTTCAACTCTATTTCACATTAGGCTCTCATAACGGAATTCATCAGACCTGTAAAACATAAAAATATCACACAATATGGCATAATTCGTGATTACAATCGTTGGTATACACATGCGATTAATTTACCATTGTTTATAAATAAAATATGCATTACCAAATGAAACCAATAATTGACTGTAATATACATACCCTCTTTTTCGTATAGCTTCTGTTCCTTCTGCGATGTCTAAAATAAAAAATGCCATTACACTGCTTTCTGTAATATCATACTGCATAATACAAATTGTTTAGGCGATAATTGAACAAAACTATTATTTATTTACATATTATTTGTGCGCCTTGGTATGCTTAAAGTTACGTATTCAAATAACGATATAATTGAAACATATAAACAATAACGCATTATCAAATGATTTACGCACCAGTGATAAGAGTAATATCTGCTAAAGTATCAATCTGAACTGATTGGAAAATGTTTCCTTGGTGAATCTCCACGCCTGAACATTCCTTGCTGACCGTGTTATCTGCGAGACTCGATCGGATGTTTATGTGTGGTTCATCGTCAGATCCACTCTTTCCTGATTGCAATTGCGTTGGGATGATTTCGTAGTGGCTAGTAGCTGACTCCGTAGAACTCGGTTCTGAATTGCCATCAAGAGAGTCCGTGTAATTGAGCACCTCCATGTTTTTCGGTGATGTTGTCGGTTCACCTTGTCTAGCGTTGGTGTGGATCTCAGGAGAACAATCACTTATCGATGTAATATACATCGCTATCGGAGTTCGCCTAATTTTGACGACAGCTGCAATACAAATCAAAAAACTATACATGTAAACATTAATGTTCAATCAACATTACTAATGCTGTACTAATGCTGCGCTTGTTCACGTATACACATTATAGTACTTTAGTTTATTAAAACGAAATATATATTATGAACACACCAGACTGCGTGGCACACTTCCGGTACACGAACACTGATGTGGAAATAACAGCTGCAATAAAAACGAATCCGACGCCGACCACACTGGCGAATAACACGGTTGCGTTCTTGTCAACTGAAATGTGACATCGATCTTTTAACACAATTAACATTTACATATGTCGAATAATAGAAAGAAACAACTTACTTAGAAATCAAACAAAGTTGCTCCATTCAAACATTTTCTATGAATATACATTTAATCAATGTCTATGATGTTAAAGGGGCCTTTTCACGTTTTGGTTATTTGACAAACTTTAAAAAAATTGTTTAAGATTCGCAAATTTTCGTTTTAGTTATGATATTTGTGAGGAAACACCAATACTGAACATTTAACATGCTCTAAAATATCCATTATATTAATCTTTTTACGATTTAAAAACCTGAAAATTATAAAGCGTTGCAACCCGAAACGATTAAACAATGTGGAGAGTTCTGTTGTTGTTATGTTTTGTGATAGTTATTAATCGTTGATTATCACAGACATTTCATTAATTCCTTCTTAATGTATAATCTCCATCGTTAATTCGATCGTTTACGACGTTATTTGCCATTTTGGCCGAGTCACAATTTATTTCCGTATAGTCCGCCATGTTGATAAAATGTCAAATGATGTAAGCGACAGGTGCGCATAGCAACGTTAAATCGTATGCGCGATTCGCATTTTGTTAAATTGGTATACGTGTCAGTAATCATTTCAATAATTAGATCTAATTATCTTAAAGACAAAAACGATAAAGAATAAATTCGTTTGTGAATTTAAATGTAATTATGCGTAAAAATATATGTTTTGATATAACTGAATAATGCATGCAAAGCACAATTGCCACGAGAATAACATCGAGTTGGTCATCAAAAGTCTCCGAAGTAATGATTATATCGTGGAGGAGTACACATTGCCGAGCGAAAAGTGCGCTTGGTATAACATAGCCTCCGGCATTATCGATTGATACTGACACGGGGTTGTTCACGCATGACTAATTCACAGCTTTGGAGCAGTCAGTAAGACCTACCTATAAATCGAGCACTGTTATAGATTAAATCTGCTCAATTAAATATAGTCGATTAGACGTTGACGTCTCTTGAGTAAATCAAGCACAGTTGGAGCGTCACAGACAATCAAGGAAGCTGATTTTGCGGACCAAGTTAGATCGTAAGGCAATAAAGATGTTATCGATAAGGGCGCGAGGCGAAATTTGCCTTTGAAAAAAGGGCGCGTGGCGAAATTTGCCTTTGAAAAGGGCAGCGTGGCGATCCGGGAGGGCGGCGTGGCTTTTCGCCACGCTATAATGGCCTGGGAAAAACACTAGATAGTACGAGGATTGCTTATATAAAGTATAAAATACATCAGTCATTGTATGAGCACGGATTACCGAGTGGTCTAAGCGATAAACGTGTCCGGGGGTCAGTGGTTCAAGCCCAGTTGAGGATTACTTTTGTTCTTTCTTTAATGTTATTATTGTTTTTTACTGGACTTTGTTTAGATCCCATTTTTACATTTATCAATATAAAGCATTTAATGACAAACTTCAATACATGCCAAAATCTGTGAAAAGGCCCCTTTAAAGATATATTCGATCATTTAATTTATGTACGAGATTTGTGTCGCCTTAAACTGTTGTTTCACCTAAATAGGTATAGCATTATCTTGAAATAGTAATATGTTCTGCATGGGAATCCTACAATCTCTCAAAAAGCAAAGCGTCCATTTACATATAAAACTTATTTTGTGCTACTTACACTTTGGAGTTTCCGTCACATTTTCGACCGTACCTGAAATCGTTGTAGAGTCGTTCAGTAATAAACTACTTGTTTCATACTCATAATTCATAAATTTGGTATAAAACGTAACAGCTGAAAACATATATGGTATTAAACTATATATATATATATATATTGAGTGTATGATTGATTAAATGATAATGTTTGTTTCAAACAACAAATGCCGATACATATTACGGATTTTATAGAATTACAGCGAATAAATCTGTGTTATTAAGTGTGTAATTTCTATTTTATACAGCACGTTTAAACACGTGCATTTCATGATAAAATAATATTCAACATAAACAAATTACAACCAGTTTTAAGTAAGAAACATATATATTTTGTGTTTGTAAAGACTAGCGAAGCGACTAGACGCCATTGCTATGACTTAGCATGTATTTTCGTTAAAGCATTTGCTACCGAGATTACAAACCAATACAGCTTAAGGGGCACTAACATAAAATAATGACCGGAGCAAGCGGGCAATATACTAATTACTTGTCCCAGTGAAATACTTTGTGCGAATTAACCTTATTAACGGAACTCGGACAAATGAGATTTTACGCGTAGTGTAACAATGCAATGTATTCCATTGTTGTGTTACAAATTTTGCTTTATGACGCGGACTTTCACGCAGAATTTTCGTTTTTGACAACCGTTAATGTGTACCTGTAAATAACATACTCGGCGAGCATCTTTCATTTAATTATTTTGCTATTGCTTCGATTTGGATGAATGTATTCGTAAATGAAATTTATCCCACTTTTACAGCGAATTCGGTTGATAAAAGCCCCGTTGATTAAATTTCTGCTATTTCTGCTATAAACCACGGCACAAATTAACGTCATTTTTTTCGACAAGATGACGTCATAAATCCAGCGAAATTATCCAGTTAAACTAAAGTTGTCTAAATAAAAAGGTTTACTGAATAAAAAGTGGGATAAATAGAATAAAAAATTAGTGTTGATTATAGAACAGGTTTATCAAGCTCGGCACGAAAACGAAAAAGCACTCTGCATAGGCTCGTTTTTTGTTTGTTTTCTAAGCCTCGCATGACAAACCTGATCCATAATCAACACTAACATAGTATTCTCTATATTGACTACCTGCTGTTTGTGCGGCTATACTGTTGAACTTTGTCATCTCATCTGTGATGGTCGGGGATACCTCGACTGTTGTTGTTGCATCAGTTATACTACTAACTTCTTGTACATCAAGTATTATATCTTAAAAATAAAACCACACACACACACACACACTCGTGAAATCCGTATCAAGTATAGCCTCGCAGATTATATCACAGTGTGCTTAAAAACGTCAATTGTTGTTTTGTCCAATTACATTATTGTACAGCATTTACTTTAGTATTTGTTTGAGTCTACGTATTCAGTTAATGTATTAATAAGTCAGATTGCAACAGCTAAAGGCAGTGAAATACACAATATTGACACTTTTTCAATATTTCTGGCGAATAATATATTAAAAGGAAAATGATAATGCAAAAGATGCTTTACCCTGTTTTGACATGGACACACTATCGCTGTTAACAAGACTTCCGTTTGTAAATATGGCACAATACCATTCATCGGAGTAATGGAACGTAATTTCTGATATTACGCAACGAACTTGGTTTCTGTCCTTACACAAACATTGCACTGCTGTCTTTGATAATACAGTCTTAGTTTCACATTCAGTGTCGTCATTGACCACTTTCACGATGTTTTCGAAAGTGTTACCAGTTGCCGTTTTTCTATAGAATATAGCAGACGTCATCGAACCTTGACACGAGGCTTCTATCGTCGTCAGACTCAGCATTTGAACATGAATTCGTATGCCATACAGACCTGCAAATGTGTATTGGGCCATGCATAACACGACTAAAAAACTCACACTTTTGGAAAAAGTCAGGGCAAAAAGATGTTTGTTCAAGTTGTTCGTTATATCTCGTTTTTAACATAGTTATACTCATTTGTTAAAACATAAACGCAATGAGCAGATAACAAAAGTATACACATTGTGCACATAGTTATATTTCAAAATATTACTGCATGCACATGAACACAAGTGTGTTATTGTATCAAATATATTTTTATATGTTAAATTGAAATATTAACATGAACTGAACAATACTTACAGCAGTTTGAGATTATAACTAATGACACCCATTCGGTAAAGAGATTCATGTCATTTTAGGGTTTATTTCTTCAGTTGGTATTGCTTATTTATTTTTCATATATATCCGCGTAGTTAACCATTCAAACAAATGTATTTATAATTACTTATTTACATGACTGAAACACCTTTGATCTATGCAATAATGAATTGATATATTTGTTTAGCATTCCGAATAAATATCAACCGGCTGTATTGAGAAATAAAATCCGTTTCAATCTTCTTAATTATTCAAATCAGATACGAACGGCAATCCCGTGTAAAAACCAAATATAAGGAATTTTATTTTACATTGACAATGGTAGTTAGGAGTGTTGTAATAGAATTGATACTTGACCTTGCCTTGACAATCGTAAAGACATATCTAAATGGATCAAGAGCACTGTGACTGACGTATTGATAATACGAGTTTAAATCTGCTACTGACTTTGCACTGCAGTTTCACATTATTTTTTATACGACTTGATAGCACGATGGTTAAATATTACAAACCGTTATCGCAGAATACGTATCCGATATATTAAATATGTTTGCCCTATACAATGGTATATTTACCAACGATAGCGAAGTACGATGCGTTGTAATTAAAATGTCGTATGAATGCGTAATTATATGAGAACGATAAGGACGACGTGTAGAAGAGTATTTTTAATGTGCTTTGTTCATTTTAGTTCTACTACCAATCAACATGGTGTTCAGAATAATTTAAAAGAAAGGGCAACACAGATACAAAATATTAGGATCTTTAAACACATACGTGTCAAAAAAAATCAAAACTCCTAGTATAGCAACTTTAATTTAATAATGCAATATAAAAACACTAAATTAATAAAGCATATTCAACCGCAAATCAAATTATAGATTTAAATGCCCGTTACCGCACTTGAGAAAGAAACAAATACGTTCACATATACCGCGGTAGAACAATTAACATTTCCTTCTAAAGTTAGTCGACTGTTGTTGTCTATATTTGGAATCTGATTCTGAAACACATACTCAAGTTTACAGAATACAGTTTTATCGCTGTCACTTATACAAAGGATATAACTTGACTCCTTATAATTTTACAATTCATGCTTCTCTTACAGCGTATAATTGCATTTTCTAAAGAAGATTGTTAGTATACCAAGGCAATATACAATTGTGGTGACTAAGGCATTGTCCATTGATAATATGATAAAAAAATCACAAAACATTGTATTGTTATAGGCAAAACATCATTGTTATCCAGTATTCGAACTATAATCATAAGGTTCAACATTGGAATTCTCAGCTAAATAAGAAATCACTGTCTACGATTATTTGTAAAATACACTCATGGTTTGCAGGACTTTATCACATATGTATCATGTCTCTAATATGGAAAATACATTGAAAAAAAATTGTTTGATGGCAACAAAACTTGTTTTGAATGACACTGATTTTAAGTTGTTCGCGCTAGCGGGCAACTAATGTAGAGGGAATATTGCAAGTCATTCTGCTCTTTACTACGCTAGGAACGATAACCACCGCATCTACCTATTTATACTTCACCACTGGGACACTGCAGACAGCGTGTATGTAATCAAAAATGTTAAACAGTTTCTACGACGACATTGGCCAGTCTAGTGTTTAACAGCTTGTGCGACGACATTGGCCAGTTTATCATTGAAATCTGTACATATTGGCTGCTTTCGAACGCCCCCGTTTTAACCGACGGTTTTTACCGGTTAAAACCGCCCCGGTCAATACTCCCAAAGTGGTAATTACTGGTCAATACTGTTCTATTGAACTTCCCCAATTTTGATTACTATTCCATGCTTAATTAAAGAATATTGAAAATATAAAGTAAACAGACATGTTGCCAATAATGTCTTAAGCTATTAATACCCACTATTTTATACCTGTTCATGCAATGTGTAGACCAATTTCTCAAAATTTTGCAAATTAGTCAAAGTTGGTCAATTGGAATTTTTTGGTCGATTGAACTTTTTTTTCAATTCTAATGAATGTTCAGATAATTCTGGGCTTGATTCAACAAGATTAACAATTGGTTGTTCCCCATGCCCCACTGTCACCACAGTCTTCTTGCAGTCTTCTCCCCTATACAGGTTGGGGCACCAAAAACGGAATATAGGGCCTTAAATGGCACCTTTTTGACACGACACTTACTTGTCATGTATTCTTGCCTAGATTTCTTTAAATTCTTTTTTTTTAAGTGAAAAAATATTTAATTTTCTATTAATATAAAAATTAACAACCTACTCAGAAAAAAATATTAAAAGAAACAAATATTTGAAAAGAAGAGTCTAGAGTAGACCTACAATTAGAAAACATTATTTGTTGGCAAAATCAAGAACTGTAATTGCTTATTCGTTTGAAGACCAATTGAATCAATTGAACTTTAAAATATGAAAGGCAAAAAAAAAAGAAAGGTGACAATTTAAAAGTAACTATTAAATTAAAAGCAAGTTATCTCCTTTTGTTTGAGTGATATGAAATAGCCTTTAGGGCAGATGTTTCTTCATTGTCAATATCAGAGACATAACACGGCATGCATTTTATTACCAATTACTTAGGGGCTAGATTTATAACCGTAGAAAACACACGAGTTCTGTTTGTCCATCTGCTTATCAAATAGATATATCAATAGATCAGTGAAATGCTATGGTAACTTTAATGGTAATAGTAATACAAGTAACAGATGTGATACACGGAGATAAAGATATTGTCTTAGTCCTTATGTATTTGAGGCCGTTTCCATAAATAATAAATATATTTTTTACAGCTTTAAAGATTTTTTAACAATAAATAACTCAACAAAAGTTTATCAATTACAGAATAATGATTGATTCAATATAGAATAGCTTAAAGTCTTCCTTTGTGATGTTTAAATGCTATAATTTTCAATCAACCACTATTGACCAGTAATGACCAGTATTGACCGGTTTTAACCGGGTATTGACCGCCGGCCCAGTCAATACTCAATTGACCGGTTAATATGCCAACCCTGTTTTAGGGATAAGGGGCTTAATGCATGTCAAATAAGATTAGCCTGTGCACTCTGATTAGCATGTGCGATGGGCACAAGCTAATCAAGGACGACACTTTCTGATTTTATGGTGTTTTTCGTGTGAAGAGAGTCTCTGGAACTTGGATGACAATTAATGCATATGCATTAGGCACTGTTTTCCCAAAATGAAGCTTAAATTATCTTTTTTATTAATGATTTGAAAAAAAGATAAAAGTGATAATAACTTGAAAGTAATCTCGCTGACAAGGCAAATAAACAATATCACTTGTAAATCAAATAAACAACCAATGAGTTCTTAATGTTTACCTCCTGGCATTTTTCAGTAAGCATCTGAAAGGGACCTTTACACAGTTTGTCATTAAATATTTAATATCGATAAAGATTAACATTCTTAAAAGCTCCATTAAAAAAACAAGAATAAAACAAAAAAGTTACCCTCAACTGGGCTCGAACCACTGACCCCTGGATTAAAAGAATATCCTCTGAAATATTGTAACAATAATAGTAAATTTGGCTTGTTTATATATGAACGTGTGATGAATACATGATTATTTTGTTAGATAATGTGAAATAAGTAATTTTGATAATGTGTGTGTATATTATTTTAATAGTTCCAAAGAGTCAATGTAACAGCTAACAAATCGTGTTCTATCCACACACACACACACACACGCGCACCCTCGCACGCACACACGCACACACACACACACGCACGCACTCGAATACACACGCAAACGTATCGAAAATTTGGAGATAAATAAAAAAGGTTTTGAAATTAATCAGTTACCCGTCTTTACTGGTTTCATACCAATGAATCATGAACTCGTTAACACTTTTTTGACGTAGCCCATTTAAAAACAGGCAACCAATTTGCGTCACCTGTTCACATGTTGATGTGTGAGTGAACATGATTGATAATAGGTAGTTTAGACTTAAGTTAAGGTGGCAATCTGGTCAAAATGGGAAACATTTTACGTTGCTATATTTTGCTTTTGCATGATAACGGACAAGTCCGGTAAAGGCGAAACAAACACAATTATGAAATTAGTTCACATTTCAAACACAAATATGTAAGGTTAGATGTTGTCCTTTGATGGCCGGTCAGCTTACAATCACAACGATCTTACTTGACGGTGTATTGTCGGCTCCAAAATTCCATCCAAGCCATTGTGTCCGCTAGAGAACAGGATTCGCTATGTAGTCCTGTTACGGGGTCCTGCTCGATCAAAATTCCATCATGACTTACTCACAAGCAATTAGGTTCATGTACCCGCCCTTTTCCATTCTATAAACCTCTGAAAAACAAATCGAGGCAATTAACTGATAAATATAGAGGCGACGGAGGCGCTTTAATTAAGTGAGGGTTAGGCTTGAATAAAAAAAAATAATGTACAAGATGCAGGTATAGGCCAACCATTTTAAGATATAGCATGAGTTTACTTCAAATACCAGAGGCATAAAAGCAGTTGAACATTGTCGTTTCGTCTGATTAATTTGTTACTGCGGTACACATTGTGCCCTGTAAAGTTATGTCTGTGCTGAAACAAAAAGACAAGCAAAGTATTTCGTGTTATTGCATATGTTACTATATTTAGTAACACAATTGGCCGTTTTTTTCGCGAATAACTCGTGAAAATCTCGGTATTGAGCAACTGTGCAAATAACCGATTATTGGCACACTGTGCCAAAATCGGTTATTTTCAAACTTCCGGTTATTTCGCAACCGGAACGTTTAAACAAAATGGCGTCTGAACTGATTTTGAAATCGCTTTTTTTCTCAAAACCGGCTTACCGTACTTTTTTCATGAAAGTCATAGCGCAATTTATGAGGTATGTTGTATGACGTAATTCCTCTGACGAAACACACTAGTTTGAGTTAAACTATCTTTTAACAACATGTTGGACGTTTTGTTTTTTAACAGTAAAATATTTGTTAAATCATCGAAAAAAATGCAAAACGTATTTCGCATTGCGTGTTTATTGTGTGTTGAATTACTTTGCGAAAAGTGCTTGAGTAATCTTAAGCCTGATTATGAAAGTCTTTCACAATTCAGCATCACACCTGTATTTAATTGCCAATATACCGTACAATAGTCTGATAGTATTACCTGTTTTAACATCAGCTGCTTCTATCAAGTGGTCCGCTTGACAGCGTCATGCGTTTCTGTACCTGAACAAGGAAAAAAATAACCAAAAAATAGACAATTAATACAAAACATGCTTTTATTTATTTGAAGTGTATTGTTATGTTTTTCACCAAATATTCAGACCAGATCAGTTCCGTGCTCGCTCTACTGTCCGAATATTTGGTGGTTAGATGAAACAATCGCAATTCATGCATTTTATACACTTCTTTTTTAACATTTTGGTATACAATTAAAACAAAGCTTTCCAACTCATATTTTGCACTTGCAGATTTTTTTTATTTCAGCTCAACGTACGTTTAGGTAACAATATACTAAATGATTACCCTAACAAATTCAATATAAATGCAATTACTTCAAAAAAGATAACCGCAACAATTTGGCGTAGAGGCTCCCACGACCATACCGTTTATTAAAGAGCATTCAAACCATATTGAGTTTAATAATAAACAGTTCACCGCTTTAAGGACAACTTTGTTTTGCCTTTTCTCCATTTTAAGGTATACTGTCAATAGCTTATTATGTAGCTGTATCATTAAATAGGTATACTGTAACCTTCATGGGAATTGTGATATCGTTTAATTGGAGCAACTTTCGATTTAGATTAAGACAAACAGTGTAACTGCACAGTTTTTTTTCTTCTCTATTTATTTATAATGGTAGTGTAAACTATGTTTAATATAAACGACTTGTTTGTGAATCATACAAATACTGTATATACACATTTTAATATATAAAGTGTATTATTGAATGGCAACATATTCATTTTTTTGGCAACTCACAATTCTACATAGTTAGTTTTGAGCAACTTTCGATTTCGCTTACGATACCGTTAGGTATGATGTATGTATTTTGTCTTCTGTGTTTGTTTATAATTGTTGTTTAGACGACTTTGTACGTTTAATAAATTATCTGTATTATTGGATAGTAACATATTAACAAGTTTAAGGTAACTGACACACTTGTAGGAATAGTATAACCGCGTTGCGCTGTTGCAAAGACAAAATAGACATACATAAATAAAACGTATATTCACATTTTGTATGGTTATGAATAATCTATGATTTCAGATCGATACAAATGTCTACAAATAAGTACAAAGACACAGTCATGGCCGATTACCTTAGGACAATACTATTATTTGCCTAAGGTAAGTTTGCCTTATGTAGTTTTACAACTATTAACATGAATATCAGTAGTCAGCAGGAGTAGTAGCAAAAGCAGTAGGAGTTAGAGTAGGCGTAGTAGTGTCACTAGTAGATGCAGCAGTTAGTAGTAGTAGAAGAAGTAGTAGTAGTATAAGTAGTAGTAGTTGTTTTAGTAGCGGCAGTAGTAGTAGCAATGGTAGTAGTAAAAGTAATAATGGTAAAAGTAGTAGAAGAAGTAGTAGAAGAAGTAGTAGTAGTAGAAGTAGTAGTAGGAGAAGTAGTAGTAGGAGAAGTAGTAGTAGTAGTAGCAGTAGTAGTAGTAGTAGTAGTAGTAGTAGTAGTAGTAGTAGTAGTAGTAGTAGTAGTAGTAGTAGTAGTAGTAGTAGTAGTAGTAGTAGTAGTAGTAGTGGTAGTAGAAGTAGTAGTGGTGGTGGTGGTGGTGGTGGTGGTGGTGGTGGTGGTGGTGGTGGTGGTGGTGGTGGTGGTGGTGGTGGTGGTGGTGGTGGTGGTGGTGGTTGTATGTGGTGGTGGTGGTGGTGGTGGTGGTGGTGGTGGTGGTGGTGGTGGTGGTGGTGGTGGTGGTGGTGGTGGTGGTGGTGGTGGTGGTGGTGGTGGTGGTGGTGGTGGTGGTGGTGGTGGTGGTGGTGGTGGTGGTGGTGGTGGTGGTGGTGGTGGTGGTGTGGTGGTGGTGGTGGTGGTGGTGGTAGTGGTAGTAGTAGTAGTAGAAGAAGTAGTAGTGGTAGTTGGTGTAATAGTAGAAGTTGTAGTAGTGGTAGTTGTTGTTATAGTAGAAGTTGTAGTAGTAGTAGTAGTACACAGCGTAAAACTTTTGCTATCCTTGAAGGTCATGTTGTTGAAACATTTTATCTGCTTATGCTTTACCAGTGATCTTTGCGGACTGCTGCTTAATCATGATGCGAGGGTTAGAAACCATCGAAACTTGTCTCCACAATATTATAAATTTTACCCTGACTTATGTATCAATACTGACATAGACGGTCAAAATTACATTAAACGGCCGTTGTCTCTTAATTACACCTTGCCACTTGTTGGCAATCAGCATTCGTTATAAAGAGATAAAACCATAAAAAAAATTAAGACAAAGAGACCTTGATTTTAATACCACCACCAATTCTTTCATGAGCAATTGATGCTATCTTTGGAGAAAAATCGCATACTCCGCCTGATTATCTGCAAATTCTTTGATGAAAAAAGAAAACATATTTGGTCTTCAACGTGTTGACACAAGTCTGTAGATGTTGTTTTGTTTTCACAATCAACACAATCGTCTTATTTTACCAAAACATGATTTTTGCAATTCAAAAGGATACGTTTTATTAAGTATGTATAATTTTGAATCTTAAAATATGTTTTGTGTGTTTTTTTTTTGGCGTTATTTAATACACACCACTTGGACTTACCTTTGCGTTCAACAAACTTTAGCGCCTGCAATCCAAAACTACGACTTTAAGTGGGATACCTATGTACACAATTTCATTTAACTGTATGCAGTCATTCTCAGGTTGACGCCGCACGACCGACTGACCCGGTCCTAAAATATTGTTTCATGTTGCATTGTTAACATATCCACAATTTATTATGCCCCCTTTGGAGAAGAGATGGTATATTATTTGGTTTGATGTCGGTCTGTCGGTCTGTCGATAGACCACTTCGTATCCGATCAATAACTCGTCAACGAATTGACCGATTGGCTTGATACTTCACATGTAAATTAGCCTTCGACAGTAAATGAACCTTATTGAAATTGGGGTCACTAGGTCAAAGAACAAAGTCACTGTCACAATAAGTATGAAAATTTTTCCGATCAATAACTCATTAACAAATTGACCGATTTGCTTGATGCTTCACATGTGCATTTGCCTTTTTACAGTAGATGACTCATATTGAAATTGGGGTCACTAGGTCAAAGGTCAAGGTCACTGTCACAATACGTGTGAAAATCGTTGCCGATCAAAAACTCATCAAGGAATTGACCGATTGGCTTGATACATCACATGTGCATTGGTCTTTGACAGTAAATGACCCCTTTTGAAATTGGGGTCACTTGGTAAAAGGTCAATGTCACTGTCACAATAATTGTGAATATCGTTTCCGATCAATAACTCATCATCGATTTGACAGATTGACTACATATGTCATATGTGCATTAGCCTTGGACAGTTGATGACTCCTATTAAATTTGGGGTCACTAGGTCAACGGTCAAGGTCACTGTCACAATAAATGTGAAAATCGTTTCTTACCAATTACTCGTCAACAAATCAACCAATTGGCTTGATACATCCCATGTGCATTCGCATTAGACAGTAGATAACCCCTGTTGAAATTAGGGTCACTAGGTCAAATGTCATGGTCACTGTCACAATTAGTGGGAAAATCGTTTCTGATCAATAACTTATTACCGAATTGAACGATCGATTGGACACTTCACATGTACATTGGGCTTGGAAGTAGATGACCCCTATTGAAATTGGGGTCACTTGTTCATAGCCCTGTTTGGGGGCGTATGTCTCCGAATACTGAACTCTTGTTTGTTACTTATCTCACCAGTGATCTATGCGGACTGCTGCTTCATCATGATGCGTGGGGCAGAAACTATCGAATGCCAATCCTCACAAGAACTTACGTTCCAGGTTACTAGAGACATCGACAACGAGACATGGATCATTGCCGAATGCCACCCAAAGGAGAAATCGTGCTTTTTGAGAAATCAGTCATATGAATCGAATTACATTATCGCTAACACAAGTACAGGAGGATTGCTTGTAGTTAGAAATTTTACAAGAGAAACATTCGGTGTTTACAAATGTTTTGAAACATACAACCCCAAAAAGTTCAAAACAATCGACATTAGCAGTAGCACTGTACCACCAGAATTCTTTCAACTGGAAACACAAGGTAAATTATTTTCATGCCAATATTTAGCGACGTATAATAATCATTTTTAATATGTTGCTCACAATATTCAAAACTGTTTCGTCACTTACCTGTAATGTAATGGCAGGGTTGTCATTATGATTGTAAACAAAGGATTATTTTGAAAAAGTAACCGATTCGGCCGGGGGTCAAGGGGGCCGCCTAGGCCCCCTTGTAGGTCCAGGGCAAGGCCCTGGTAGGGGGGTCAGGATGGCTGAGCCCCCCGACCGAAAACGAATTCTAGACATTTTAGGGACAAAATACTGCTATTCTCAGAGCATAAAAAGTTGAAATGAGGTCTAAAAATAATAGAAAATTTTAAGATTTTCATATGTTTAGTATACTGTACATATTATATTGATAGATTTTAGCATGTTCCAATTCTATCCATTACTCGATAATCCAGTATAATTACGATTTCTTTTTTTCAAAACCAAATTACGGCAAATATTGACGATGAATGTCGTCCGCCATTTAACGCAAGTGCATATACAAATTGAATTGTGGGATTGGGGAATTCCCATTTAACATGCGTGAATCACGTGACGCGATTTGAGAGCATTGAAAACCGTTTATATTAAGTAATTACGACAAATCGACTACTCAATCTAAATTGTTACATGTACCTCCTGTCAGAAAAGTTTGCGAAAGTGAAAGTGAAATTCTGAGAATAAAAACGCGTCTTTCTTTAAATTTTAACAAGTACTTTTCATTCTGGATCGTGATATAACTTGTCAGGTCATTCATGCATGTAGACCTATATGTATGCATAGTTTGGCAATCTCAAAACACGTTATTTACCTACTTATTACATTATGTGTTATGCTCATTTGTATATCAAAATTCATTATTTAATTGAAGTATTTTCAAATGCGTATAATTTAATGTGTTATCCGAAATCATTTCCAGATTTCATTATTCACGGAAAATTAAAAAAATTCTAGCAACAAAGACACATTTCTCGTGTTTTTCATGCACAGATGAAAATCATGCCAAAATTAGACTTCATGTATAACATCACGTCATTCTTCCTCGGGAAAAGCGTGGACTTTATTATTTAGATGCTGAATAACAACTCCGTAACGCAGAGGTCGCTAATATCTTTTATTTTGGTAGAAAATCGAAGAGCATTTTTTAATATGTGGCAACCTTTTCTTTAACTAAAAAAATAGTTAATTACGCTCTACAGTGCTACATTCGTTGAGATACGGTCAGTAATAATCTGTGAAATGTACAGCTATTTGATACAATTTCACGTGGGGTCGGCGTGTATTCGGCTGCCTGAGCGCTGATTGGTTGACGTGCTTACCAAGAAGAATTTGATTGGCAGCTGGAAAATCAATATTGGCCACTCGCTGAGAAAATTCATTGAAAAAATGCGGAGTTAATGGACTGACTGAATGGGCGTCGCTCCACTATACTACGGTTATTCCTCGTCAATTATTGTCGGTTTGCGTGATCAAAACTTCCGATAGCAATTTTAAAGATTCAGGAAAAACAACCGATTTTCTGGCGATTTTAACCAATGAATTCGATAGGCAATCGGTTAATAATGACAATTCTGAATGGGATTTTAAGAAATTGTCCTACATCATGTGACTGTTCTAGTTCCAAATATATATATGGTTCAGTTGAACATGTTTTTACTGGGGACCTTAATTTCATTCAAAATAAAAACCTTAGAAATTTACTACGAAGAGGCCCTTAGTATAGATTTCCTATTCCTGTTGATTTTGATGACTGCATTAAGAAAATCGTAACATCCTTACAGGATTATTGCACTAAATGGTGCAGGAAGGAAAATGCTGAAATTACTGCACTCAATGATTGGAAAACAAAAATATTTGGTATGGTCATGAATAAAATATATTTTTATGATACAAATCCTATGGCTTTACCACATTCACCTAAATTTAATAAACAAAATCTCTGTAAATTGCTTGAAGACTTAAAATCTAAATTCGTCATAGTTCCTTCTGATAAGGCTGCTAATAATGTTATAATAAATTGACGAGTGTTTTATGTTCAAACTATTTCACAAGAACGTTCACAAACTACATCATATTGTGATTACAATAAGCAACCTAATGAAATTATTCCCGAGCATATTGCCGAATGCAAAAAATTAAATGTAATAGTCAATATTACTGACAAAAAATTGCCATCACTTTACTGGATACCTAAATTACATAAAACGCCATATAAAAGTCGTTTTATCGCTTATTCAGTGTCTTGAACCACCAAGCAATTATCAGTGTATCTTACATCTGCATTGAGTGCCATTAGATATCATATAGCTTAATATTGTAATAAAGTTTATGAAAATAGTAATATTAACCTATTTTGGTCAATAAAAAACTCCATATAAGTTATTGATAAAATTGAAAAGAAAAAATATAACGCTTCCTCACGCTTTAATAAAATCCAAACTTGTTTCTTTGATTGAAAAAATATTTGCTAGAGAGAAGTGTTCATATCTAGCTTTAAACACTAAAACAGCTTTTTTTACTAATCAGATATTAGATAATTACATCATTTGGACTGGTCTTGACTTTTGTGCAGCACTTACTTTTCTTCTGGATAACTTGTTTGTTGATTTTAATGGTAAAATATTTAAACAAATTATTGGCGTTCCTATGGGAACTAATTATGCGCCACTTATAGCTGATCTTTTTTATATTGTTATGAAAGCGAATTTATGTTAGAATTATCTAAAACTAAACAAGTAGATTTGATTCAATGTTTTAACCTTACTAGTAGGTACATTGATGACATACTTAATTTAGATAATCCATTATTTGAACAATATATTCACAAAATCTACCCTAACGAACTAGTCTTAAATAGATCGTCTCAAACCAATACAGACGCTGAGTATTTAGACATACATCTACCTATTAATAATAATATGATTAAAACTAGTTTATACGACAAACGGGACGACTTTAACTTTGAAATTGTGAATTTTCCGTTCCTAGATGGCAACATCCCTTAAGGTCCTGCCTATGGTATTTACATTTCGCAGTTGGTACGTTATACCAGGGCATGTTCATGTATTAAAGATTTTAATGATCGTAATCTTATATTAACAAAGAAATTGCTAAGACAAGGCTTTTTGTATCATAACCTAAGAAGTAAATTCGCTAGATTTCACTCAAAGTATGGTGATTTAATTTCTAAATATAATGTTTCTTTCAAATGGCATTTATATAATGGAATTTCCCATCCATCATTTTATGGAGATATTTTGAAGCGTGACTGCAAATTAAAATATGTTAAAGAAAATCTTCATATTAAATTTTTCAATTTAATTAACTCGTTTTTATCAAAAGGAGATGATGCTGATGTACTTAAAAACACGTGTTTGATGGTGTTTGATTCACTATATCTTTCTTCTTTTAAAATTTGAAAATATTAATGATATTATGGGCATTTTTCACATTTAAGCATAATTGTGTCTTTGTGTCGTTTGCACAATTCTGCATGAAAACTACATTTAGACTCACATCTTACATCAAATCATTTCTGTCGTAAGTTGTCAAAACACCTATATACTGTTTGATTCCAATAATGTCGCTTTAATGGAATTACCATTTTTTACATTTGATTCTTAATATTTAATCACCTAAACTTGTTAGTAGTTCAATTTTGCAGTACCGCCCCATTAATATTTTTATTTTTACTTTACAGTACTGCCCCTGGATTTGTTCACGTCATTGTGTCTTCGCTTGTCAATTACGTCATAACTCTTTCTCTGCTCCTGGGTACATTGATTTTTGTGACGTCATACGACCAACTTTCCCAGTTGTAATCTACATGCATAGGTCATTGGGTTTATAATTTTATTTTTATTTTCTCTGTGACAGGCGTTTCTTGTTTGATTAATTTCTTAGCAGTACATAAACAACTGAGCAATGTGATATGGAACTTTTACACCCATTATTGCTGCTTCTTCCTGTATTTGTGCGATGATGAACTGAAATATAAACTTTATGATGCTATATTTTTTAATCTTTTTCTATAAAGAAGGAATGTAGTTGACACTTGTTCATAGTTTCATTCCATCGTTCCTCAAAAAGTTGTAACTCTGTTGCTCTGGTATCTTCAATACTATTGAGTAATTAAATGGTAATTAAATTGAATGCGTTTTAATTCCCTTTTATTATTGTTTAATTTGAGTTACAATGCTATGAGGTCAAATTATATTTACACTTAAATGTATAATAAATATTGCTGGGCCAAGTGTGAGGTTGAGCGCTCCAAAACCGGTTTAAAACCCCAATGCTTTGCATTGACCGTTCCAAGGCGGTGACCCTAGCTTTATTCTTATTTGTGTTTATGTTGTTTTGTATTGTGCTGTATTGTGCTGTTTTGTACTGTTTGGGCAATCGGTCACTTGCCTTAAATAAAGGACCTACTAATTGTTTATAATAATAATTCAATACTACTCCAGCAGCTGGAGTTTCACTTCTTTATATTATATTATAAAAACTTTTTTTAGTGTTTTTCCAACACAAAATTACATGAAGCTGTCTTTTTTTACAGCCTCTCCTCAGTTTGCTCTAAGTTTGTAAACTTTAAATGTCGTCAGAGCATAATATTTAGAGGAAATGCATATGTTTTGTAAAATTGGATATGTAATCTCCAACAAAGAAATACTGCCTGTGATCTTGTTATTTACATAGTTTTATTTACACTCTTAAGAGAATAATAGATCTATTAAAAGGAAATGCTTATGTTTTATAAAATATTTCAATTTGTATATTATATTGAAGTATTTTTTCTTGTAAGGTAAACATACACTAGAGATTTTATCCTTTGTATTATGATAATAGTTTTGTATGTCACTATCTATATTTATATAGATAACTTACGACTTAAGATGTATCGCATATATGTTTATGTATGTACTTGTTACCAGACATGAAATAAAATGTGTTGGAAAAAATGTGTTCGTACCCACAATTTTGTTCGTACCCAAAAAATGTTTCTTACCAAATTGTTTTTTCGTACCCTAATTTTTTTATGGCATAATGTTTTTGTACCCAACATTTTCGTACCCAATTTAATTTTCGTACCAAGATTTTAGTACCCACATACACAATTGTGGTGATGTAGATAAACTTAAACTGATGCTTTTAAACCCATCCTCTTCATCGTCACACCAGTACTGTCAGTACTTTGATTATGTATTGGCGATAGTCTACCGATTGACTAATAGTGCTAGCATAATCCTGATGAAATAAGTGTATGTTTTTGCCGAAATATTAAATACTAAACTTTTATTGTAAAACATGGTATCGGATGCAAGCTAGTAACGAACGATGATAACGAGTTCGCCCTTCGTGAGCTATTTCTACCCGCCGAGACCAACTCACTGAAATATTACGAGAGCGAAATTAAGATTAGTGAGAGAAACTGTCCATACTTTCCGTTTGTAACGGCCACCGGAAAAACTTTGCGAAACCGAAATTTCGCAAACTTAAGTACCCTTTTTCTTAAAGATTTGCTACTTTGAGACATAGTATGCGATAAAAGTCTTATCGTTGATTAATAATTGGTTATTTTCACTCAAAAAACGCGTTTTCTTCACTATGAAATTTATAAGCAAAGTTGGGGTTCCCATGGGATTTTTGCATTTTCCCATGGGATTTTCGATTTTCCCATGGGATTTTTTCTCCCATGGGATTTTTTTTCTCCCATAATTTGCAAATGGGAGAAAAATCCCATGGGATTTTGAACATTTTAAAAAACGTGTTTTATTTGCGTTTGCAAGTATTTTAACGTTATTTAAGGACTGTATATTGGTTTTATGCCAATTATATATAAAAATATTTAGTAATAAAAAAATCCCATTTTAAAATGGGAGAAAAAAATCCCATGGGATTTTTTTCTTATTTTGAGAGATTTATTCATGAAACTTTCAGAAACATCATATTTTATGAAATGATGAACAACTACGATATTTTAATGCGTTTAGTCGTGTTTAAAAAAAAAAAAAATCCCATGGGATTTTTTCTCCCATGGGATTTTTTCTCCCATGGGATATTTTCCAATGGGATTTTTCAGTTTCGTAAGCCGAATAAGTTTCTTAATGCGAAAAACAACAATAAAGGAAATAATAATTATAATTTTGAATAAGAAATTGAATAATATAAATAACATGAATATTTTTAAAATGAGTTACAATTAAAGGTTTATGCTAGTAGAACTTATCATTTCTTGTTCGAGCAGATGGTTGAGTCCAATTGGTGAGTATGCCAGCTTAGAACCAGTATAAATGCATCGCAGACAGACAACGCTGTCATACTGTACACACCGCTGAGTAACAATCTTTATTGCATTTCATTTTGCAACAGAAAATGAACTCCGTAGTATAATTGATCTTATATATGCCCTCTGCTTTTGAAAGCGTGCAACACATTAACATAACAATAAGTCCATGCCAAAAACTATGTGCAAATTCCATTCAAAGCTATATACACATTATAAAGGTCAGATGACCCGCGTCATGCGAAAATGGGTCTTATGTCATATGCGGCCGAAGTTGGTCCATCCTAGCTTGTCCAACCGCGCAGTCTGGTCAGGTACTACGCTGACTGATATATAAAGTCAAGCCATGATTCGTGGTCTCATATCCAAACTCGGTAGCTCCTGTGCGAAACTTTCACCGGAAACGACGGCACCGAGACGGGCGCTCGAACTTTGCGGATGCGCGTTATATGTTATATATAATAGCGCGATGTGTTTTTTCTTGCCTCAAATTAGTAAGCCCAATCAGCGTTTTATTGTGTTCTTTGCTTCTACTATTAACAAGAACTTCAACTGATACGAACATGAATTTTATTTTAATATGTTTATTTAATGCTCGGAAAACTCATTGTATATTTAGACTACTACTTATAAAACAAAGTCGGGTTTTCAACATCTGTTTTCGGCATAAAAATTGTTATTCCAAACCAGATTTTACGCACGTTACTGTACAAAATACCGTTAGGGCCACCGTGGTTACTCATTAAAATCCAGAGGGCGAGAATGCGAGAACGCGAAAGTACGATGACGACAGTGCGACAATACGATGGCGACAATGCGTTCGTACGATTGCGAAAACGCGCTAGTACGATGACGACAATGCGACAGTGCGACAATACAATGGCGGCAGTGCGATAGTACGGGGGCGACAATGCGATAGTCATATCGTACTATCGCCGTGGTATCATCGCAATGTCGCCATCGTTCTATCGCATTGTCGCCATCGTATTGTCGCACTGTCGCCATCGCATTTTCGAATTGCCGCCATCATACTATCGCGTTATCGCATTGGCACCATCGTACTATCGCACTGTCGGCTATCGCCATCGTATTGTCGCACTGTCGTCATCGTATTTTCGCACTGTCGTCATCGTATTATCGCACTATCGAACTGTAGTATTGTCGCCATCGTACTATCTCACTGTCGCCATCGTATTGTCGCACTGTCGTCATCGCACTGTCTGATTGTCGTCATCGTATTATCGCGTTCTCGCATTGTCGCCATCGTACTATCGCATTGTCGCCATCGTATTGTCACCCTGTCATCATCGTATTGTCACATTGTCGCCATCGTACTATCGCGTTCTCGCGTTCTCGCCCTCTGGATTTTAATGTGTAACCACGATGGCACTAACGGTATTCCGTAATACTGCTAAAGCACAGTATGATTAGGTCACTCCCAATGCTCAAATCTCTATGTCTATTTTAGTAACAACACATGTCTATGGAAGGATATTTAGGTAAAAGTTACATCATTCGTGGTGTAATTTACATTATGACTGATGCTTATTCTAATTTACTTTATGACAATTCCAACATGCTTGTTGTCTATTCGTTTATACTTGATGATTGCTGCAACATTACATCATTCATGAATAATATTTACATTATGCGTGATGTTTATTCTAACATGCTTCATGACAGTTCCAACATGCTTGTTCTCTATCGGTTATACTTGATGATTGTTTCAACATGCTTGGTGACTATCCAATGTTTGTGTGTTCATTATTCCTGAAACCAGTCATAATCGGTTTTGCCACTAAGCGTCATTAACAACGGCAGTTAGCAACAGGCAGTAAGCAGAATGCAAGTTACTAAATTATGACATCAGGTGGCGCGCGTTTATTTTCCGTATGTTGAATAAATTACTTTTCGGAAAAAAAAGCGAAAACATCCGAATCATTTTGACTAGTAAACTGAATAAGCTGAATTAGTTCCCTTCGTTATATAATCTCCATTAAACTAAATACGTTCATTATTGCCATGAAGACCAGTAAGTTTACACAATGAATTGACTGCCGTGAATGTTTTTGATATTTGTAAGATGCAATTGGCACTCAAGAAATTATACATGTATTTTATTCAGAACATAACGGCGCTGATGTGTTGGAATTGTGGCCCTTCCCTAGTCCAAATAATTACAGTAGACGTAATCTACCGATGTGCATTGCATATCGACCTCATATTTATAAAGTAGCCCAAACCCCCATTGCCACAGACCTGTGCGTGAAACTTTCAGATTTCTCTAGTCTGTTTACCATGCTATAATTACAATTTCTATAAACACATATTTATCATTTTATGACTATATAATGTCTGTGGTATACAGAGAAACCTGAAAGTTACAAGTACTCGTGTCTAGTACTGTACAACTATTGTACTCCTCGTTGAGAAAACAACTACTTCATCTACATGTATTAAAATATCATAAAACATAATTTTCAATCAAGTTGGAAAAAATCAATAAATAAATGTCATATAAACAGGTTTGTCATGAACGTTGACGTCGCTCTTGGTTACCAGAAAAATTCCCACGCACGGATTTCAACCGTAATTGTTTACAATCAATTAAGTGCATAAGTACTTGAATTTGTATAGTGTTTTTTAAAAGTGTCCAGCTACAGGTGGTTAGCGTGTGGCTATAATACTAGTTAGTGAAAACATATTTTAGAATGATAAGTAATCATATTATAACGAAAAATCAACTTTTCTTAAAAAAAAATAAGTTAAATATATATTCAACAAGGTATTCAACTCGAAATCATCCGAAAACGGGATGCATCGTTTTAAACAGCCATTACTTCATCAATTTTGCAGCGATTTTCACGATCTTGGTCTTATTCAACGCAGAAATAAATTTCCTTTCTGGAAATGTATATGTCTTGCAATATTTTTACAAATACTGGGTCAACTTTTAAAAAATAACACGATACACAACTCGCGTGACCCAGCTGTGATCGATCAGACACTATTCATGACTGAAATCTTCACGGGGAAATGGGCATTTTCCCTGCAAAGTTCACGAACCTCGATACCATAATTCAATAAAACGTATGAAAAAAACATTCTTACCGTGCTTGCCGTAGAATTATGCATCAAAACTAACTGTCCAGCGCATTTTCAAACCTTTGTTTACATACATTTCAACCAACTGACATTTTAAACACAAGAGTGATTTCATTGCTCCAATGCGGAGTTGTGTCTTTACAACTGGAGATTTCATTCATAAATACGGTCTGATCGATAACAACTGGGTCAAGCGAATTATGTATAGCTTCATTTCTTAAAATTTGACCCAGCATGTGTAGAAATATAACAATATATATACATTTCCTAAACGGAAATTCATTTCTGCGTTGAATAAGACCGGGTCATGAAAATCGCTGCAAAATTAATTTAGTAATGGCTGCTCAAAACGATGCACCCCGTTTTCGGATGATTTCGAGTTGGATACCTTGTTATATATAAAACGGTAGTGATTTTTTTTTATAGAAAATTTGATTTTTCGTTTTAATATGATTATTTATCATTCAAAAAGATGTTTTCACTTATTATTATCATAGCCACACGCTAACCACCTGTGTGTCCAGCACGTGTGCCGGGAGAACAGGGCTTAATGTATTTTTTGTTAAGCTCTATAATATTTATATCCAATCTGTATGAAAAAATGTCGGTGAACATTATTCCGGTGTTAATTTTTGAAAATATTGAGGCATTCGTTAATTATGGATCTAAAACGGAACATTAATCCGCAAAAAAAACACCGGGCATATTGCATATTAGATCGGACACATGAAATTATTTCGAAAGAAAGCAATAAGAGTTTCAATTCTACATGAGTAAGTCTCGCTGTGCACGATTACGCTCTTACTGCTCGTATATATTTGACTCTTGGCAAATACCTAGTGTTTTATTTTGCTTAATCTAAATTGTGTCATGCATCTATATGTACTTAAAGCAGCATGACCAACAGCTCTTTCATATGTGAAAGAGATTGACACGAAATACCTACCCATCTATAATAAAGTTTATATGTGCACTTCAATATTATAGTTTTTAAAGCATTTTATGTGGTGCAATATAAAAGTACTCTAGTAAATTTGAAATTATGTAATCGATTTCCTCTCAACATACATGCAAAGTTCCAGATAACTTTTTCAGCAAAATCTTGGTTTACACTCTATAATAATCCAGCCTTAAAGTCTATTATTAATTCTTTTTTTTTTCAGGTAAATATAATTTTTGGCACATCCGCATTTAGGTTTATAGTCTAAGAAGAGCTAATGACAATTGCCGGGATACAGCAGACTTTTTGCGATAAAAGGACCAGATAATGGAAAACGTTCGGCTTTTCGACTGTTGTAAAGATGGTCTGTTATTCGTAATAACATTAAAGTGCTGTTGATTTCATAATTGTAATGAGGGCCTAGACGAGTGGGAACTCATTGATAAAATGTTTACATTATATGCATTGATATTGAGTTTTACGCATGATCACACATTTTGAATTCTTATTTTATTTTTCCAATGTGTAACCGTACGCACAGAATTTAAGTCTACTTTTTTACTAAATTTAATTCAATTTTTTACGACTTTAAGCGTCTTATCTGGAGCTCTGCATACATGCATTAGTAGCATATATTGAAATATATCCATAGACTTTCTTTGGTTATTGAAGGTAAATTACTGTACAAAAATTATGGTTAGTCATTAACCAAAAAAAAGTTAAGTCTACAAACACGCGGTTAATTTCGGTTCAGTAGCAAATATCTTACAAAGGTGCGCAACTTCTCCTATAACATAAAATTTCCGTTATACGCCGTAAATTTCCGTAGTCCTCCGTAGCATTTCGGAATGACTGTCAATTGACATCATTGTATCATGCATGATAGTATGTTGCTTTGTGCTTGGGTGAAACTCACATCTTACCATCGCGTTAATTTATTAAACGCATTAATATTTGATTTCATTATGCACTGCGCCTATTGCACAAGTCTCTCTGCACAAACCAACATACACATATGCAGCATGCAATTAACGAACAAGAATGTTGCATCTGTACACATGCATGATACCATTAAGCAGAATGTAAATAGACATTGGATATCTGGCAAGATGTAAGTGTCATCAAGCATGAAAAGGTGTCTACATACTAATTGAAAGTACCATCAAGAATCATGACACAGTCACAAAGAAGGATGTAATTTTTACCTAAATACCCTTCCATATTTGTCGGCACTGTGTGTTTGCTTAATTTCACTGAAGAACGTCTACTGGTAAATCTTAAAAAAAAGTGATAAACAAGACTGAGTAGCAATTTTTTCGGCGTTGCTGTTTAACGTCAAATTTGGCCTTTCAACGAACTTCTTAAAAGCCCATTGAATTTTAATGAAGAAGTTTCCCGCTTGTAGGTCCGAATGAATTAAATCAAATTTTGCAATTGGCAATTTGATAGAAATCCCCATAAAACATTGCACATACCTTTCTGAAATAAACAGGCCACATTGAACGCATTCACGATATCCAACAGCTCTCTTTGCAAAGACCTATCTAGTGTTTCTTGGCCGTGTAAGATCTATAATTAGAACATCGTCACCTAAACATCTACTAATAGAAGAGCATATTTTGGGGAAACAAATTCAATAAGAGTATAAAACGTCCACGATCAATAATGTGTAGTTTGTTAAAGATATCACGGCAGTAAAAACATAGCACTTTAAAGATACCACAATCTGGTACATTTGGTCAATTGTTGCGTCCGTGGCGGACAATACATTTTTAAAAAGAAAGCGTACAAAAAAGCAAACACAAAGTTCTTCGTAAGCTTGTTTTAATCTTAAAAACACATAATCGACAGTCATTCCAGTCAAATACAATACTAACAGTCAGCACTCTAGAGATCAAAATTGCGGATATAAATATTTAATTCAGGGATATCAAGTGTATCAAGTTCGAATTCCGGAAAAAATAGCCGGTAGTCTGGGGCATAAGGTCCCTTACAGGGATAAAAGGTAAATCCCCGCCCGAGCCGTAGCTAATTGATTTATTGTAGTCTTTCTAGTTGCAATTTCTGGTGAGTACAATGCGGAATATTACGGATATTTGCAACATGTCGAAGATTTTCGGAAAGTAGCGAAGAGGTTTTCGTCAGTTAATATTCATGTCCGTGCCGGCCGCTAACTTATCAGAATCAATAAAAAAGAACCAGGAAAATCGGTACCGATCGCAAATTTCCGGAATTCCGATAAAGCTTCAACATAATTTGTTCTCAAATGATCGCGTACTCGAACGAATCTGTCCCTACGCCTCTAACTCCCTTTAAATCTCATCGGACGTACATTGATCTCAAAATCTATCCTTGACGACTCAAATCATATTTCCTGAATAGTTTGGCCTATTGACGTCCCTGTAATTATAACAATGGTCTTTTGGATAAACACCGCTAAGTTGTTGCAATATAATAACCGTTTAAAATAGTTACCGGTTTTCATTTAATAAAATGATTAAGTCATATTCGAGATTTCAGCGATTGCCAATATTTTGCTTTTGTTTCTCATAAGCATATGGTGCTTGGTATCTGCTATTGACTCCTATGTAGATTGCAAATATTACATAACCCTTACAGCGGCCGAGCGCAGATATCTGCATTTGGCCGCTAAAAAGAAAAATCTTTGCGCATTAATTTAATTCAAATCTCATTATCATAATCAAATCATCATCATCGTCGTCGTCGTCACTACTACCACCACCACCATCATCATCATCATCATCATCATCATCATCTTCTTCTTCTTCTTCCTCCTCCTCCTCCTCATCATCATTAACAACAACAGCAACACCAACTTAACATCATCATCAAACAACAATAAACATCGGTAGCATACAATGTGCTTCATCAACCATACATAATTATATGCGTTAAAACACCATAATAGAACAGCATGAATGAAGCTGTCTATTACTCTTTATATTTCCTATACCAATATTTTTTTTCGTTAATTGAAGGACTAGTTGAAATCTTCTATAAAAGCCCTCCCACCCCCCCCCCAAAATAAAAAAAAATAAAACATAATAATAATAACCCTAGCAAACAACAATAAACATAGGTTAGTTAGTATACACTGTGCTTTAGCAACCATGCATAATGAATGTTTATGACTTCGGACCGTTGTGATCAAATTTAAAAAAGCAAGATGGTATGTATGCGGCACACAACACATAGATAATTATAGTTTTATACCTTAAACGTAGTTCATCAAATAAAGATAAGTTATTATCTATGTAATACTTAAATTAGGTTTATAACGTATGCATATTTGTCTAAAACTTGTGAAATGTGATTCGTAAGCCGACGACAACATTATCATTCGGACCCTTCTCCCCACCTAACAATCGAGATTAAACACCTGTGGAGATCCCGATCTTATCAATGAATAAACCGGTTCAATGATGTCAAGTCAAATAAAACATACTATTACTATCCAAATAAATATCTATCAAAAAATGTAATTGATATACCTACTTAACTAAAACTAAACTTAAACGATTAGCAAGAAAATATATAAAGAAGAAGCAGGCAAAGTAGACAAATTAATTGTAACATATGTTTTCTCAGTCTCCCACTGTTGAACAATATAAATAGTATTTATCGCCACCCCAAAAGTGATCTTTATCACACGTTTGGCTCAACTAATATATAATTGTGACAGGACAAACTGTCAACAAATACCTTGTTAATGTTTTATACATAACTCCAATCAAAGGTCAACTTCCAAGGAAACTGCGGCATGTTAAAACTGTTGATTATGACAAAATGTTGTTTAGTACAAATCAGTACAATAGCGTCTGTTATGTGGCCTATACTAATCCAGTTAAATAAAACTTTAATCGCAGAAAAGTTTAGATTCTTTACACCTTTAAAGGGGCCTTTTCACAGATTTTGGCCATTTTTTTTAACTTATTCATTAAATGCTTTATATTGATAAATGTAAACATTGGATCATAAAAGCTCCAGTAAAAAATCAATAAAAAAAATAAAAAAAGGAAATGTACATTGCCCGGAGCAGGGTTCGAACCAGTGACCCCTGGAGTCCTGGCAGAGTCCTGTAGTATAAACGCTTAAGCCTACTGAGCTATTCCGCCGAGTACACATTCTCGACGTATTTTATACCTTATATAAGCAATCTTCGTAGTTTCACAAAATTTAACGACAAAAACAGAACTCTCCAAATTATTCAATCGTTTCGCGTTGCAACGCTTTATAATTTTTAGGTTTTAAAATCGTCAAAAGATGCATATAATGGCTATATTAGAGCATGGTTAATGTTCAGTATTACTGTTTCCTCACAAATATCATAACTAAAACGAAAACTTTACGAATCTGAAACAACTTTTTTCAATTTTGTCAATTTACCAAAGCGTGAAAAGATCCCTTTAAGAAAATATATATAACAGTTCTTTCCTGTTTTAACAAAATGATACATTTAAAAATAATTTATGAAGCATCGCTAGCAATATTAGAAAGAGAAGTAGAAGGAGAATTATTATCAATAGTAGCAGTAGCAGCAGCAGCAGCAGTAGCAGCAGTAGCAGTAGCAGAATCAGTAGCAGTAGCAGTAGCAGTAGCACTAGCAGTAGCAGTAGAAGTAGCAGTATCAGTAGCCGTATCAGTAGCAGTAACAGTAGCAGCAGCAACAGCAGCAGAAGCAGCAGCAGCAGCAGCAGCAGCAGCAGCAGTAGCAGTAGCACTATCAGAAGCAACAGCAGCAGCGGAAGTGGCAGCGGCAGTGGCAGTGGCAGTGGCAGTAGCTGTGGCAGTAGCAGTGGCAGTAGCAGTGGCAGTAGCAGTAGCACTATCAGTAGCAGCAGCAGCAGCAGCACTGGCAGCGGCAGTGGCAGCGGCAGTGGCAGTGGCAGTGGCAGCGGCAGTGGCAGCGGCAGTGGCAGTGGCAGCGGCAGCGGCAGCAGTAGCAGTAGCAGTAGCAGTAGCAGTAAGAGTAGCCGAAGCAGTAGCAGTAGCGGCTTTTTGCTTTTTTGTTTTAGAAGTGTTTGTCGTATAAGAAGAACGCAAGGAAGACAAATTAATTGTAACATGTGTTATCTTAGTCTCCGTTGTAGTAGTATTTGTTGTATCTACACAGCCATTTTTCAGTCACCTGAGAGACATGTTTTTATAAGAGATTTAAGTGTGGACCAATACATCGTGTATTAATATCAGTGTACCCACTGGGACACCACATGGGGCGAGGATTAACAGATAAACTAGGCCTTCAATTAATTATGCGCCTAGAGGCAAACAATACTATAACTTACTGATAATTTTAGGATTGAGATGTGTTTGTATCTTATTTGAAATTAGCTAGCTTAATTCAAAAACTAATTATAGCCTCAATATTATCACAAGAACATCATCACATATTTATTGTGCAATATATAATCATATCACCATCACAATATGCCAGAGCGTTAGTATTTATTGTGCATACATATCCTACAGCAACATTTACAAACTTATTACAAACCAACCGCTCAAGCTTTAATTAAGATTGATTTCAATTTATATTATGACATACATTAAAGATCACTGTCAATTAATTAAAAAATAGCTTGATGCTTCGTACTCAGCGATTTAAATAAAAGAAACGTTGCGTACACAATAATTGGGGTTAATAAAAAAAGTCTGCAATTAAAATAATCAAATTTAAATATACTAGATTTAGTTTCAAATTGTCGCTCAAAAAATGTATCAGTTATATCAGTTACTAGGGAATCGATTTGTTTAATCTCCGCAATCCAATAATAATATGGTGTTTGTATGACAAATTAATAGCTATTCGTCATTGAATGTATGATACTCATAAAAATATTGAAACAATAACCACAACAACAACAACATATGTGATTATGTATATATCTTCTTCAGATACTCTGTGTCATACTTTCAAAATTATCCTCATAAGATTCATAATAATAAAATAAACACTATTGCAATCTTAGTAAAAACCAACTTAGCCGTTATGCTAATGATTTTATGTTCAGTATGCGTGTACATTTCAATATTATATAACAACAAGTGTTCACAAATACCTATGTTTAATAAATATTAAAAACATGAGAAGCAATGAAGGTATTTCATTTTAATAGACTAGTTTTACCGTGTGTGTACATTCATATAAAATCTTTTGAAAATCACACTTGAGATAATGTCTTTAGGTTTTGCTATTTCTAATCGATTTAAACACCATAAAACCACCGTATTTTCTCTTACATTCTAATTTTCTTACATTTCCTTTTTAAGCCAAAATATTTATGTTTTCATGATTCTAAATTTTCGGACATACGGATTTTCGTACAGTCAGTTAAACAGCGCTATTTTATCAGATTTTGACCCTGTTTTTGCTTATCTGATGACCCTTCGGTCATGCATTTTTACAACCGGATTAAAGTAATAAAACAGAATCATGCCTAAGGGCAATCGACCATTACATTTGCGTACTTGGGTAAATTACCTTGTAAACCTCTAATAAGCAATGGTTCCTTCCAACAGCGTTTGAAATGATATCGTATTAAGAAAGCCAAACGTTTATTGTTTTTACTTTTTATATATTATTTCAGTTGATTGCAAAGCTGTTAAGTTGCATTTTTAAAGTAAGAACGAAGGGAACAACACAATAAAATTATGTACACTGATGTATTATTTCTACTTCAATTAAATAATTGACAAACAAACATAACACACTTGTCCTCTAAATATTTTTCGTATTTAAATTTTCCAACACGAAAAACAATATCTTTAAGTGAACGGAAACTTATAATTATTACGGCATATAGTAAAAGCAGAGTTGTCTGAACCATAAGTAAAATAAAAATAAAAAATGACACAGCTTATTTTCCCTCAAGTGTTAATGATAATATGGATAAACAATTAAAATACATAAAGTCAATTGTGTTGATTACTCGTTATTGAATATTGCAATGCCAATTATAAGACATCTGATTAAAAACAAAATGTATGGGGAATACCTAATCTGGAAATACAAACTAATGATACTATTAATGCAACAACAACAATCACATCTTTTCAAGCGCAATCAGAAAACTGCTACAGCTTTGTATTAACAAACATAAATATGTTTGTGCTTATAGATTTAGATAAACTTCAAATCTTTTAAGCGTGCTATGAATTGAATATATTTATATTTAAAAGTTTTGCTACTCTGTTGATAACTAGCAACAGCAAAAAGGAGATACCATTTTTTATCATCTAATTTATTTATATTTCATTGTTTATTTGTTTATGATCACAAGGATTGTTTGGATAACAGAGTGTGTCTAGATATACCGGTACCCTTAAAAATATTTTTATGAATTGCAATTAGCGTAGAAATTAAACAGGCCCTAATACAGACACCATTTTTATCGGAATGCGATTATAGTTTCAATAGCAACTCGTAACGCTTTTTGGATTGAATGTGTAATGACTACTTTTAGCGACAAATTGACTTGGTCACATACTGCATCTTAACGGATAAATAAAATGAAACCATTTATTTTCAATATTATCAACATTATTATTTAGTTATTAATACATTAAGAGCAAACTCTATTAATCAAAAAGATTTGATATAACATCCGAATTCACTGCAAAAATGAGCTGAGCGATGGTTTTACGGTTGTTGAAATTGTTCATGATGAGAATGACGATGACGACGATGATACGATGACGACGACGAGGAGGAGAAACAACGACGATAACAATGACGATGATGATGTGATGATGCACTGATTATGATATCACGACGATGACGACCATAACGATGTTGTTGGTGATAGTGACGATAATGCTGCTGCTGTTGCTGATGACGATGCTGCTGCTGATGATGCGGTGGAGGCGGAGGAGCAGGACGAGGACGAGGGCGACGACGACGACGACGACGACGACGACGATGATGACAATGATGATGATGATGGTGCTGATGATGATGATGATGATGATGATGACGATGATGATGACGGATGCATGATGATGATGATGATGATGATGATGATGATGATGATGATGATGATGATGATGATGATGCTGATGATGATGATGATGATGATGATGATGATGATGATGCTATGATGTGTGATGATGATAATGATGAGATGATGATTATGTTGATGTATGGATGATCATGATAACGTTGATAACGATGATGTTGATGAAAAACGATGCTGTAAGTAGTAAATTAACTCATTAATTGTTATTATAATACACAAGCACATGCTAATGGATCTGTATCCGCAAGGCGGTCAATGAAAACTCACTTGGTATAAATATGAAAAATTGAATCAAAATATCATAATGCGGAGTGTTAAAATGTGTTCAAATCTAGCGAAATTGTTGCAGTACTTTTCTACCGAAACCAATGCTTAGCCCAGTTATTTTAAAAATAATTTCAAAATACCACGATACACGTCAATTGGCTAACAAATACATTTGTAAGTTTAACCTCACTCAAAAACAGTATTTATTGAAGACAGGGCGTCAACAATGTCCGAGTTTCTTCAACGTAGCTTAAGTACCTAAAGTACCTTTCCGTTTGATTTATCGCAGGATCCTGGGTCCGCACCCACAGTCTTTTAAAGTGTCTGCATTAAAAAAGATAATAATTGTTGTTTGTAATAATCTTTGACAGCTCATAAAAAACATGTAAATCCTCAATCGTAGAGTTTCAGTATGATTTCATTTATTTAAAAAATAAAGACGGTTAACATATTTTATACACACATATATTAGTAGCTATACGCCATATAACATAGGACATAATGTATATTATAAATCAAAGCGCTGAAGGCACTTTAGTTGTTCGCTGTTGTCGTCCTTGATTAGCTTGTTCGCATTGCATATGCTTATCATTGTGCACAGGCTAATCTTATTTGACGTGCATTAAGCCTCGTTTTCCATGAAAGCAGCCATATGTGCATATTTTAATGATAAACACTAGACTGGCCAATGGCGTTTACAAGCTGGTATATACATTCACTGCTAGAGCAGAAATCATTTGTCGTCTGCTGCAGACAGGCAGTGGTAATCGTTCCTAGCAGAGTGA